>NC_026506.1:1802702-1803078 GCF_000182925.2 Neurospora crassa OR74A
AAAAAAAAAAAAAAAAAAAAAAAAAAAAAAAAAAAAAAAAAAAAAAAAAAAAAAAAAACGTACCTTTAGTCTAGCAGGTATTCTAGCCAATCAACTCAAGAGCTTCGCGTAAATTTAAGGCTAAAGCGCTTACAAATATTTAAATTAAAACAACACTATATCCTAAGTAGGCAAGAGGATAGATATTATTAAAAAATAAAAAAGAGAATAGCCGGGTAAGGGTTAGTAATAAGTATAAAGCGAGAGGAAGGGGAGGATAGGGTAGAAAGAGGAAAATAAAGAAGGGAAATAAATATATTAATTAAATATAGTAGGGAAGTAGGGATTAATATATAAATATATAGTAATAAAGTATATATCCGGGGGGGGGGGGGGC
>NC_026506.1:1803178-1804635 GCF_000182925.2 Neurospora crassa OR74A
GACGGGCGAGGGGGGGGGTAGATATAGTAGTAAAGGTAAGGATAAGAGGAAAAAAAAAAAGAGAGGCGAAGAGGGTAGGCGGAAGGGGCGTTATATAAATAAAGGAAGAAGTCCTTATACGAATATAAATTAAAGTAAATAAATATAATTTTAAATAGGTAAATATAAAATAATGTAGGGTAAGAAGAGTGTTAAATAATTATATAAATAGTAAGAGGAAGTAAATAGAAGGATAAAACGAAGGTAATAGTTAGAAGGGGAAAGATAGGACGAATAAATAATAGCAATAGTTATAAAAAAGTAAGAGAGAAAGGTAGAAAATAAGAAAGTACGTAATTTAGATTATAGTAAGGAGAGTAGGGGTAGTAGTTAAAAATTATATTATTAGAATAAAAAGAATAATATAAAAAATAAAGCGAAGGTAATAGGAAAATAATTAAGAAGGAATAATATAGGTAAAGGAAGTTTACGGAGGAAATAATATATAGAATTATAGAAGGCGAAGGAAGGAAACGAGAGTCCTAAAAACGGAATTTATAAAGAGGGAGATTATATTTAAGTATTGTAGCAGGTTGTAATAAATATAAATAATTAAATAAAGAATAGCCTATAAGAGGAGCTTCGGGATTTAATTACATAAATATTATATAGTAGGCATAGATAATAGAGGGTACCTTATAAGAGTATTAAATTATACTATAAATATAAATAATAGAGAATGTCCAGTAAGAGGAACTACGGGGCGTAATTATATTAATATCCTAAAGTATTTATTAATACTCTTAAATTTAATATAGTACTCCTTATTAAGCAAAACAATACTTACTACCTCGTACGCCGGTAGGATGATAGTCTTAGTAACGGTCGGGAATCCAATTAATTTTTTAAATTTAATACCGGTTTTATATCTATATTAGAAGTTATAAGAATAAATATTACAATACTAATATTCTAGCGGGCAGTACATTAAATAATTAGATTTAATACTAGTTTCGTATTTATATTAGAATTTATAAGAATAGATATTATAATACCAATATTCTAATAGGCGGTTCGCTATATTTAGAATTTATAAAAATAAATATTATAATACTAATATTCGGACGGGTAACTTCGTATCCGTATTTAAAACTTAAGAGAAGGGATATTATAATATTAATATTCTAGTAGGCGGCTTACTAGCGGCGAAGCGGCTATAATATTTAGGATATAGCGTTGATAATTATTATAAGTAACGGTTCGCCGGAATTAAGGGGTAAAGATATTATACCTTCGCCAGTAATATAGCCTAACAACGTTATAATAGTATAATACTAATGCCTTCTATTATTTAATTAGAATTTACTATAAATTATAAAAATTCTAAGGACGGAACCTATAAGGGAGGGGGTTATATTAGGAGGCTAAGAGTTTATATATAGAAGTACCTTAACGGCTACTACTCCCCTTTATTAACC
>NC_026506.1:1804735-1846294 GCF_000182925.2 Neurospora crassa OR74A
CACCTCAGCCTACCTTTCGCCTACGTTCCTAACAGAAGGTGCACGGGATTAAGTCACGTAGGCACGCGCCGCCTTCGCGGCACACTAACTAAGTAGGGCTCGGCGCGCACGCACATACTTAACCTCGTACAGCCAGCTCAATTTTGCACCTTTCCTCTTTTCTTCTTTAGCTTTAATATTATATTGAATTGCACTACAACCTCCTTAAGCTAGCTTACTCTCGTAATTGTATACGCCCTCATATAATATTAAAGCTAAAACCTATTATACGACCAGGGACGGTAACTATAATATCTCAATTCAATCCCCTAATACCCGAAGTTGTTTATTGGATTGCGATTAACAACAATAAGAATCCGAGAGCGCTTAAAATCGCTATAACCAACTACTTAAAACGTAAGAACCTAATAAGTTACAACCGTAGTAAAAACCCAATATTATAAAATATTATTGTAAAACCTATATTTATTATAATTAAGAATACCGAACCCCGATATAACGAGTAATAACCCTAGAGGCTAGCCCGAGGGCAGCCCAACGACCAATAATTACACCCTAAATTACTAAACCGATATTAATACTAACGTTAAAGAGGCTAAAATACCTTCCCCTACTATTACCTATCTAAATCTACCCTAAATAGAAAAATTACTTATAACCCCCTCTATTAGCAATTATAATAAAAATCACCTAACCCCCAATTCCTTAGCGAAGTACAACCTAATAGCCTTACGGGACCGTATTACTACCTAATATAGTACTCCAAATCGGCCGCCGCCCCCCAAAAATAAATTAATAGAAAGACCTCTCAATAAAACCCAACTATTACGTTATTGCAAAATATACTTCAATATTAAATTATTCCAAAATCTTTAGGATAACGTTCCTTCTAATCTATTATTAATTAAATAGATATTGTTCAATACCTATAAACTTAACAAAATAGTCCCTATAATCCCTAACAATAAATTTAACCTTAAGGTAGAAGACTTTGCTAATTTTACCCTACAATAAATACGGGACCTCTATTTAATTAATATTATACTTAAAATAGGTAATAAACGGCTCGCTCCCTCTTTTAATAATTTATTAAGAGACGTTATCGATAGAGCCAATTATATAATAGATTACTATAAGAATTGCTAAAGATATAGCTATATCTATTTCTAATTGTTTATAAAGGAGGGATAGAGGTCTACTATACTAGGCTCCTAGAAGGGTATAATAACGTCCGCCTAATTTACCTCCCTATATAATAAAAACCCTATTATAATATAGAACGAAATTCGGGTCCGCTTTCTTTCCTTATAAACTTTCTATACCTCTATTAATAATTTAATAGAGATAACGGGTTATATAGATACTATAGTTCGTAAAATACACTCTTTTATTATTTACTTTATTCAAAAGACTAAAGAATAGGATGCTATTATTGTACACTTTAAAGACGAATGCAATATAGTTATTATAGGCTCTAAAAGCGAAGTAGACTTCTAAGAACGTTTAATAGAAATTAAAGCCTACTATTAATAATTAGAAGATAAATTATACGAGGAATGTAAAAAGGTAAAGCGTATTCGCTTTGTATATAATGAATTATTAATTAAAATAGCGACCGATTATAATTTCTATATTGATAAAGATACTAAGGTATATATAGACAGTCTCAATGCATTAAGAACCACGAATTAAATAGAAATCGCCCGCCTCAAAGGCAAGGTCAATGCCCTAATAGTACAATTTAATAACGCCAAAATATACTTCTAATATTAAAGCGACCCCGCTATAATTAATAAATCTAATGAGCTTCGAATATGTATTAATAAATTAAAATGCAATATTAATATTATAAAGAATAAACTACTACCCTTGCGTAAAAAAAAGAAAACTGCGGATACTCTTATTAAATACACCCGCCAGAAACTCTAAATAATTAAGGAGGAGATTGCTAAATTAAAAAAAAGTAATAAATTCTTCAAATAATACCTATTAACCTAAAATATTACTATAGTACAATCTTTAATTAAAAATAACGAATAGGAATTTATTAACAATTTTATTAAGTCTATTAAGGACGATTTCTATTAGAAGTATCGAATACGTATATCCCCTACTCTAAATACCCACGAAGCTTTAAATAAAGTTCCAACCTCCGTTCGATACCAGAATAATATTAAACTAACTAAATCTTAAATCCATAACCTTCTTAATAAAAGTAAAAGAAAGACGATTATTAATAAAGGAAACCGAGTAACTAATTCTAATAATCCTAACTCCCTAAATAAAAAATCCGATTTTAATAATTTAAATAATTCTAATCGGAGATGAAACCCTAATAAATATTAGCCATCGTATACTCTAAACAATCATTCCCCTCGCCCAAACTCCAAACACTCTTCCTATTCGTTTAGTAATTATAATAAAAAATCTACTAAAATCCCAAATATACCCCTCTTTTATAGGGATACTAATAAAGATAAAGTATCTTTTAAAATATAATTCTATTAAATTTATAGAATACTAAAAGTTAATATAAACTATTTTACTATAGAAT
Source organism: Neurospora crassa OR74A (assembly GCF_000182925.2). Classification (NCBI taxonomy): domain Eukaryota; kingdom Fungi; phylum Ascomycota; class Sordariomycetes; order Sordariales; family Sordariaceae; genus Neurospora; species Neurospora crassa. Next base: position 1,807,290 of record NC_026506.1, read on the forward strand.
ATACTATATTCAATATAGTTATTAACTAATTAGGAAGGAAGGCCGCGGAAGCTATTCTCCCTTTTATATACAAATATAATAATAATCCCCCACATTTAACTACTATTAATTAACTATTAAATTACTTAAAGGAAAATTACCTTAATAAGAATACTATAAAAAAGGTAAATATAGAGTTTGAAAAATTAATTATAAGGGACAATAAACGCTTCTAAAACTTTAAAGTTAAGTTTATATATTTAATAGAACAAATTCATATTCCGCTCCATTACTAAAAACTTACTTTAAAGCGTAAATTACCGAAAAGACTTCGGGAACCTACTACTATAATATATCTCAATTAAACTAAGAGCTTTAAAAACTACTATATAATTATTTAATCTATTAATAAAAACTATTAATTAAATAATATATTTTTATCGACCTTATTAAAAAAACCCCGCTATAAAGGATTAAGAACTAAAATAATAGTAACTACTACGTCCAACCCAAGCCGGAATCAATTACCGGAATCTTCTTTCTTCTATAAAAAACCTAGTATAGAGAAATATCGCTAACTCTAAACTGAAGGTAAATATTTTATTTATAAAAAAGAGGGCTACCGAACCTCGGAATACCCGGAACGCTCCTGTATAGAATAAACTTACAAAAAGTATAAGGCTTCCCAACTTAATACTATAATAGCTACTCTTCCGGATATTCCTAACGGAATTATAATTACCGACTCCAATATAGAGGAATCCTCTAAAGAAAAAGCGGATAAGGATATTCTAGAGGAACTAAAAAACTAGAACCCCTAAGGTAAATAGCCTCCTTCTTAAGAGAAATATTAATTATTAAAAAAGAAATAATAATAATAATATTACTAGAATATATTAGGGGAATAATATCAATATTCTAATTAAATAATTACTTAGGTAAGGGAATATCTTTTCTAATTAAATATAATATAATACAAAATAGATTATTAATTTCTACTACTAAATCCCTAATTAATATAAGAGCAGATGCATATCTTATTATAAGCAATACATTTACAAAGAAATTACAATACCTACAATTAAAAACTTATACCGACTTCGAGCCTAGATATATTATATTATACAAATAAGTAAGGCTGGATATTATTAATTAAGCACTAAAAGGATATCTATATATCTAAAGATATAAGTTCTTCAACGAATAAATGGTTATCCTGCCCGGATTAAACCGCAACATAATTATCGGTCGAATATAGTTAAAGCGCTATTGAGTTTTAATTAATTATTATAATAAGCGCTTACATTTCCCTAAATTTCTAATACTAATATTAAATACCCGCGACCTTCGAATAAGGTAATCCGATTTACTATATAACCCTAATTACTAAAAGGATATAGATAGGCGGGCGGAATTAATAACCCGAGAGGATAAATAACGAACCGACGGCGTACTCTCCCAAATTTAATCGACTTATAAAGAAGGAAAAAATATTGAAGAGGATATAAAAGAGTTCGATTGGGTAATAGTAGAAATAGAAGGAGGAGGCCCTAGTATACTCAAAGCGGAAGAAGAAGTATATTTAAAGGACGGAACTATAGAATTTAGCCCTTAGAACGCCTCCTTTATAGAACGAACCCTATAGAATTATATTACCGAATTAGAAGCTAACTAACCCTCTCTCTATATATAAAAGCTAACCGAATCTCCTAATAAAGGATTTCTATCTCCGGATTAATATTTAAAGGAACTATATACGGCTAAGTATCGTTAGTGTAACGTAGAACTCTCCTAAATCGAATAAATAGAATAGGAATTATATAATAATATTCGATACAAGCACGCATCCAATATAGAGATAGCCCAATTCGATTAAATAATCCGTAAGACTAGTACTAATCGGGAGAAACTAACGTACCTATTAATAAATAAATATAAGCCTTATTAATTAAAGAAAATATTTAGATAGGTTAAAGAACGACCAAAGGATATAGTAATCGTTAATACCGTAGTCTTTAAATACTACCTTTAATAAAGCGCGAGAGTAGAATTAACTAATCTTTATAAAATTAATAGACTAATTAATAGCCGTCGGAACCAAATTCTTCTATTAAACAACAATGAATATAGGTCTTTAATCCTATCTAAACTTCCCTCCCAATACTACAATTATATTAATGTATTTAATAAATTTAATTCAAATACTCTACTAGACTACTAGAATAAAGTAGACTACCAAATTATACTAGAAGAAGGCAAGGCACTTAACAACCTAAGATATAACTCGCTATATAAAATAATTCTTAAGGAATTAGAGGAATACTGGAAGTATATTACCGAAAACCTTTAGAAAAGATTTATAGAAGTAAGCTCTACCCCCTAAGCCGCACTGGTATTGTTCGTTCTAAAGGTAAATAGAAGGCTATACTTTTATATTAACTATAAGAAATTAAATACTTTATTGAAAAAAGATAAATATCCTTTACTACTTATTAACGAAATATTAGCCCGTATTAGCTAGGTAAAAATATTTTCGAAGATTAATATTCGATAAGCCTTTTACCGAATACAAATATACCTAGACTATAAGGACTTAACGACGTTTAGAACCCGATATAGGGTATATAAGTATAAGGTCCTACCCTTCGGCCTTATAAAAAGCCTATCGTCCTTCCAACGGTTTATTAATAATATCCTAATTAATTACCTCGATATTTTTTATAGCGCTTATATTAATAATATTCTAATTTATTCAAAAAACGAAATAGAGTATAAGGGATATATATAAAAAGTTTTAATAAGGCTGCGCAAAGCTAGATTGCAAGCGGATATAAAGAAATACAAATTTAGGGTAACGAAAACTAAATTCTTAGGCTTTATTATTAGTACTAATAGTATCTCGGTTAATCCTAAGAAAATTACTGCAATTAAGGACTAGAAACAACCTACTACTATAAAGGAGATTCAAATATTCTTAGGATTTTACAACTTTTACTGGAAATTTATAATAGATTTTAACTGTATAGCTCAGTTACTAACTAACTTTATAAAGAAAGACTCCCCTTTTTAATAAATAAATTAATATAGCGAGGCTTTTAGTAAGCTAAAGGAAACCTTATTAAGGGCGCCCGTATTAACGTATTTTAACTATAATCGAAAAACCAAATTAGAAACGGATACCTCGGACAAAGTTTACGCCGGTATAATAAACTAATAATAAGAAAATAACGAATAGTACCCTATAATATTCTACTCTAAGACTATAAATCCTACTAAATTCAACTACCCCATTTACAATAAGGAATTACTAGTAGTTATTCGAACTATCGAATAATAAAGGCCCGAATTAAAGGGTATTACCCCCTTTATTATTATTACAAATTATTAAATATTAGAATTCTTCGGTAATAAACGAATACTTAATAGTAGATAGGTCCGTTAGTTGGAACTACTATCTAAATACCAATTCTATATAACGTACTGGCTAAGTAAGGAAAACCTAGTGGCCAATGCCCTATTAAGGAAGTTAGAGGATTTAAAGACTATTAAGGCTAAAAAGGAGGACTAGTATACCTTATAACTATTAAAACCTAATAAAGAAGGCTATTTAATTTTTATAAGAAATAAAGAAGAAACCCTAACCGCTAACTTATATACCCTTCTATCTAAAAGGGTTGCAATAGTAATAAGACCGACCTTAATTATAAGCTCCCTCTTTCCAATAACTATTAGTAAAAATACTGCAATTTTATTGGGAACCGTATTAATTAATAAGTTACTCTAATTAAATTGAAAATCGTTATTTCTATTACTTTATCGGGAAAAAGCAGTTCAGGAAGGCACTTCGTTCTCCTTAAATAATAGCCTATTCTATTATAAAAATAAATTAATAATCCTAAAAGAAGAGGATATTCGTACCTACCTTATCCGGGACATTTACTTATAAATAGCTATTACGTATCCGGGTAAAGTAAAGACTAGAAAGCTAGTATAAAAATAATACTAGTAGCCGGCAATAACTTCCAATATAGATAGATATGTAGCGAATTATTAGGAATACAAAGTATCTAAATACCCCCGCAATAAGACCCCGGGCAAATTACACTCTATACTAATTAATGATAATAGACTTTAGAAGAATATAGTAATTAATTTCAAATTAATGCTTATTAATAAGGAAGGGTATAATAATATATTAATTATAATAAACCAGTTCTCCAAAATATTCTAATATCTCCCTTATAAGAATATAGTTATAGCTAGGCAAGTAGCGGAAATATACTACTAAAGCCTATATAGGGTATTTAATTATTTAGACGAAGTTATTAGCGATTGAAGTCCTTAATTTATATTAGACTTTATATAAGAATTAATTAAAATTTTAGGTATTATTTAGAAGCTTAATAACCCTAACTATTCCTAAATAATAGGGTAAGCGGAAGTAATAAATTAATATATTAATTAATAATTACAACCCTTTATTAACTACAATTAAAATAATTAGTCTAGAGTATTACTAACGCTAAATTTAACCCAAGTAACCCTACCCTACAAAAATTTAAATAAATTATCTCCATATAAGGTAGTAATAGGATACCCCATACCCGTCTCCTTTAATTAGTAGAGCAGGACTTGTCTTACAAATTTACTTACTAGGGAAAGAATTAATCGAACAAATATACAATCGACCGCGAAGGCCCTTCAAGATATTTATAATACGGTATTTAAAGCTATTAATAAGGTATAAGAACAATAAACCACCTAGGCTAACCGTTATCGACGGAATCCGGATTTCAAAATTGGAAATAGAGTCTTTATTATTAAAAAATACTAATCGATAGACCGACTTAGTAATAAACTCGATTTCCCCCTAACGAAAATTCTATACCGAATTAAAGCAATAAAGGGTTTCTCCTACAAATTAGATTTATTATTATTATAAAAAGGCCGTAAGGTATTCTATACGGAACGGCTTTATAAGGATAATAGTAACCCCCTACCGGGCTAAGCTAGGGTAAATTTAAATAAAAAAATTATTAAAAGTAAAAAGGAGGAATAGGAAGTCTAGTAAGTATTATTATCCAAAACTATAGGTAGGAAACTTTAATATTAAATAGAATAGCGAAGTTAGGATTCGGACCCGGAATAGTACTTAGTTAAAGGCTTTAAAAATACAGTAGAGGAATTAAAACAATACTATAAAGAATATTCCGATAAGCCGGGTCCCCCTAAGAGATTATAATAATAGTTAGAAAATATTTATAACGACTATACGGAAGATAATACGCCGGTAATAACTCGGAAAATAATAAAAAGAAGGAAGACTTAAGCTTATATAATTATAAATAAAAGAAACGAAGTACGCTAATAATAAATTAGTAACGATCGTAGGATTAATCGGATAACGTAGTAGAATTATACTTCTATACCCCGAGGGTAAACGTACTTAGAAAGCAAAGCGTTGTAGGTTCAAAACAGGCTTATAGTAAATTTTTTTTTGTATCTTAGAATCTTTCGGCTCTAGGGCTGAACCTTCTAAGGGGGGGGGGGGTAATGTTATAGCCCAGCATTGTAGACTACGGCACGCCTAGAAGGTACACGGGATTGAATTACGTAGGCACGCGCCGCCTTCGCAGTATACTAACTAAGCAGGGCTCGGCGCGCACGCACATACTTAACCTCGTGCAGCCAGCTCAGTTTTGCACCTTTCCTCTTTTCTTCTTTAGCTTTAATATTATATTAAATTGCACTACAACCTCCTTGAGCTGGCTTACTCTCGTGATTGTGTGCGCCCTCACACCCTTAATAATCTCGCTAAGATAAAGTAGAAGGATAGCGAACTGTTTTCTAAATTCTTTATTAACTTTAATAATAAGCTCCTAAAAGCGGGCGGCTACAATTAGGATAGCCGCGCCAAATTAAGATTCCTTTATTATACTATTAATAAGAAGTTCAATAATTACCTCTTTACTATTAAACTCTCTAATAATTACTTTACTTACGTAGAGCAGCTCCAAAATATTGCTTATAAGTACAAAAAGACTACAAAGTTCCGAATGCTCTACTAAAATTATTTATAGAATAGTAACCGAAATAACCGGCGAATTAGAATATACGTCCCTATTACCGCCGGTTCGGGTCGCTCTAACTACTAATATTAGACCCGTAATTCTTCTTCCGCTACGCCCTTTAGGATTCGATACAATACTAATAATAATATTTTTATAGGTATAACTAATATTCGTAGCGTTCGAGGTAAAGGGCCTTCTATTTAGTTAAAAGGACGGGTTAAATAGGTATTATAGGACGAAAGGGAGAAATGTTATATTAAAGGACGGTATATTCGTTATAGTATTATTAGTTATATTATTATTAAATATCCGTACCTACTAACTATAAACCTTTAAAGTAAGGGAATACGTATTTAAATTACCTAAGTAGCCTTACTATTCGATAAGGAGTCTCAAGTATCCGGGATTTTAAACTCTGAATTTAATTAGGGAAAAGAATAGCTCTAGTACGAAGTCGGGTATTAGAATCTACCCCCGATATACTAAATAAAGTAGAAGAATTTAAAATTTAAATAGAAATAGGACTAACCCTAATATTAATTATTATTAATTCTACTAATTTATTCTACGCCCTTATTAATAAAGGTTACTAGTATTATACTACTATTAGTAAAAATATTATTTAGGATTTCTAAATTCCCGTTATATTAATTCTAATTTAGTAAATTTAAAGCGCTATAGCGACTATAGAAGGTACCTCTATTTAAAGTATTACCTATTTCCTTATAAAACTCTAAGGCTATATTTTACTAATTTACGTATATATAGTCCCGGAATTCGAGTACTCTATTATTTTTAAAAAACTCTAATTAATAGCCAACTAAGTATATTTAGTCCCTTATAAAAAGAAACTCTAGTATAGTATTACGTAATTGTAGGTAAGTTATATTAATAAATTTTAAGTTAATATTCTATTCCTTGAGGAATTCTAAGGAATTAAATATATTTTTATTATTATTTTTATTGGGTATATTTATCGAATAAGGAAAAAAGTAGGCTGGACTACTATAGAAACTTTTATATTTATTATTTAGCTAGAAGATATTAAGAAAGTTTTAGTGTTTAAACGGATTTGGACCGACGAGGAGTTCTAGTAGATTATCCTTAAGGACTTTTAGGATTTTATTCCCTTCTTTAGGAAGTAGGAAGCCGACCGTTTTAACGATTATAAGCCCGGAATTAATTTGAAAATCGAATTAAAGAAGGGGCTTAATAGTAGGGATCTCCCGCTCCCCTTCGGCCCGTTATATAATATATTTCGAAAGGAACTCTTAATATTTAAAAAAATTCTCTAGGATTTAATAGATAAAGGCTTTATCTATACTAGTAGCTTGGCCGTTAGAGCCTCTATTCTCTTTATTCGGAAGCCGGGCGGAGGCCTTCGCTTTTATTATAACTATTAAACTCTTAATATAATTATTCGAATAAACCAATACCCCCTACTATTAATCCGAAAAATATTCCGAATATTTAAAAGAATAAAGTAATTCTCTAAGGTAAATATAGTATAAATTTTCTATAAGATTCGAATAGTAAAAAGAGAAGAGTATAAAATAGTATTTCGAATATACTACGGCCTATTTAAATAGTTAATAGTCCCCTTCGGGTTATATAATATTCTAATTACCTTCCAATAATATATTAATTAAATATTATAAGAATTTCTTAATAACTTCTACTCGGTATATATAAACAATATTCTTATCTTTACTAACGGATTTTAAGAAAACTATATATAGAAGGTCCGTATAGTATTCGAGCGTTTCTAAAATACTGAACTTCATTTAGACCCCGATAAATATAAATTCGCTATTAAGAAGGTTAAATATTTAGAATTTATTGTTTACGCTAGTATAGGTATTTAAATAGACTCTAAAAAGGTTAAAGCTATTTTAAAATAGGATACTCTAATATCCTAGAAGGGGGTTTAGAATTTCTTAAAATTTATAAATTATTATTAGATATTTATACCCAAATTTATTATAGTAACTACGCTGCTTATAATATTAATTAGTAAAGGAATCCTATTTAAATAATTAGTAACGTATAAAGAAATATTCTAGTTATTTAAAATTCTATTTATTCGAATGCCTATACTTACTGAGTAGGACCCCGAACGTCTAATATTCTTAGAGGCCGACTATAGTAGGTTTACTTTCGGGGGCTATCTAATATAGGAAATAGATAGCCAACGGCGTATAGTAGCCTTTTATTCGAGGAAACTAAAGCTAGCGGAACGTAATTACCCTATTTATAATAAAAAAATACTAACGATCGTCGATTACCTATAAAAATAGCAAACCGAACTATATAATTATAATAGCTTTACTATCCTAATTAATTACTATAACCTAAAATACTTTATAATTCGGTAATATTTATTTAAATAGTAAGCCTATTAGGCCGAATACCTCTCTAAATTCTCTTTCGAATTCTAATATTAGCCGGATAAAAAAGTAGTAGTACTAAATATATTATTTCGGAGGGAGTAGGACCATCCTACTAAAGGCGATAAAAAAGCTTGAAATTTCTAATTTATTCCTAAATCCGCCTTATATAATTATATCCGTATTTCGGCAATAAATCTTTAGGGTTTTTGAACAATTTGGAGGAAAGGTATAAAAGTCTTTAAAAATCTAAATTTATAATAATTCTAAAACTCTATAGTAGGAAAGGACGCTATATATTAATAAGTCTTTAAAGTAATAAAGAACAATATAAGGGATTTACTCCCCTCTTTCAAATTTAAAATTTAAATAATCGACTACTCTATTAATAACCTTAAGTATTTAAAATACTAAAGGAGGCTATAAATCCCCGGGTACCCGGTAATTACCGAAGTAGAAGCTATAAAGCTATCCAATGCCGACCGAGAGTTTAATATACTCCGTACCCGTATTATTCAAATTATATACAATTCTCAAATACTTAAATACCCCGGTAGAGAAGGTACTATTACAGCCTTAGTCCGCTACTTCTACTAGTTATTACTCGGAATTTATATAAGGCAATTCCTATACAACTACTATATATATAGTTCTATTAAATACTAAAGAGCCTAAAGGAAGGAATTACTCTAATTAATATTAATATTAGATTAATTCTTTTAAAAAATTCAAATAGACTTTATTACGGACCTCCTATTAATTAAAAATAATACTTACCTATTTATTATTAAGGACTATTTTAGTAAAAATATAATATTAGAATTAATACTATTAATAAACGCCGAAGCTTACGCCGAAAGATTTATAAACTACTTTATAAAGTATTACAAATAGCTACAGTCTATAATTAATAATTAGAATTCTAATTAGACCGGGCGGTTCTAAAGTAAACTCTACAAATTATTTAGGATTAAACAACTTCTTAATACTACTTATTATCCCTAAATTAATAACAGCCCGGAATAAATAAATTAAAAAATATAAACCTTCCTAAAAATATATATTAATTAAGTTTAAAATAACTAGTACAAGTAGTGCCCGTTGGCGTAGTTCGTTATTAATAGCTATATTAATACCTCAATCGGCATATTTCCCTTCTTTACAATCTATAGATTTAATTTAAAGTTAATAGTTCTAATAATCCTTGAAACCGTTAGAGACTCCTATATACCCGCCGACGTCCGGGTTCGGCAATTTATTAAAAAATTATTATAAATTATAGACTTATATTAAACTATAATAGCTATAGCGGTTTAAGAATAAGAAAGGTTTGTTAATTATAATTATTAATCGGTAGAGAGGTTCCAAATCGGCGATAAAGTATAATTTAACCTTAAGAATTATATTTTATTAAAATTTAAGAAGAAATTAAATTAATTATATACTAAGTATATAATTTCGAAAGTACTCTCACCTCTAATTATAGAACTCTTAGGCCTCTTAAATAATATTTATAATATCTTCTATATTAACCTCCTTTAATAGGTTACTAAAAATCCCCTACCGAATTAAATTATAGCTAACGAATAGCCACCGCCGGTAGTTATAGAAGGAGAGAAAGAGTATTACATAGAAAAGATCCTATACGTTAGAAGGCCCCTAATTAAACGTATAGCTTTTATAAAGTAGAAAGGATATTACAAACCTTTATAGTACTAATTTAAAGACTTTTAAAATACTAAAGTATTTAAACTCTTCGAAAAATAATATAGGAATGCTCGAATTAATAATAAATTATTAAATAAATTTATAAAAGGAGAAATATTAGTAGAATAAGAAAAGTAAATAAAATTAGTATTTAAAGGTAAAAAATGTAATTACTAATTTAAAACGCCGCTAATATTAGCCTACTATATTTAAAATTTTCTAATACTTAATACCACCCTAATACTTAACCTAATTATATTATCCAAAAATAATAATACTATAACCGTACTACCGTAAGGAACTTACAATCTTCTCCTCTTCTTTAGAGGAGAAGTAATCTCTTCTACCGAATTTAAGAACCGAACTACCTTCTTTAACCGAATCTTCTCCTTAAGAATATCCCCCTCCTACTATATTATTTCTATTAATACTGCTAAATCCTCTTCTAACACCCGAATATCCACTACCCCCTCCCCTAACTCCTCCTCCTCCTCCTCTAATTTTCTAATACCTACTACCTCCTCCCTACTAAATAATATACCTAAACGAATATATAATTCCTCCTCCCCTAATAATACTCTATCCCCCTCTATTAATTTATATTACTCTTCTAATTTTTTAACGCAAACCTTTAATTCCGCAACCAATTCGCTAAAAATAGTACTTACCGCCCCGGCCGCTACCTTTTCTTAGAAGGATTAAACTATTCCAAATATCCGAATATTAATTTTAGTAATAAGGGTATTTAAATAAATAGTAACTATAATAGTAATATATTCAATATCCCGGGCAAATTCTATAATAATATTTATTAAAACGACCGATTTATAATTAATTAAGGATAATTCGGCGAATAACAATAATTATAAAACTACTAAACTACCTTAATTTATATAAAAAGCCCTAAAACTCTCCTCTAGAACCTCTAATCTTTTAAATACTATAATTAAAATTAGGGCCGAAAATAAAGAAACGTCTAGAATTATAATTAGAAGTACTATAATAGTAAAAAGGGGGGCTAGCGGCGCTTTACCAACGGGGTAACCGAATATAAAGTAAATAATATTCCTAAAATTGAATTAATAATTAGAATAGAACGAAGGGATTCGAGGAAATTTATAGAGCTATATAACCCTCGGCCGCTAATTATTCGAAATTTCGAGTTAAAATTACTATATATTAGAAAAATTAGTAAAACGGAGCCTTACTATTTAGGTAGGCCTCCTCTAATTAAAAGGAATATTATTCCTAAATAGTAAAGGGCTACTGCTAATAGGTAATGGAGTTTTTAGAGTATATATAAAGTATATAATAACCTTTACCCTTATTAAATATATAAGTATTATAGTCCTTTAGTATTATATAGTAGGAATATTAAATAGTTATAATACTTTTAATAGGGGCTTTAATAAATTTATAGTAGCTACCGCTACCGCCGCTGCTACTATTAGGGGTTTAGGGTACTAGAGAAATTAGCGTAGCGGGAATTAGAGTAGGCGTAGTAATAAGAGTTGGTGTAAGCGTTAGAATAGTAATAATAGTAAGTATAGGAGTAGTAGTAATAGCCGGCGTAAGAGTAAGTATAAGCGTAGGAATAGGTATAAGTGCGGGTATAAGGATAGGCGCGGGTGTAGGAGTAGCTATAGCCGGGCGGCGATAAATTGGAGTAGTAGGCTGGAGCTTAAAAGGATTTTAATTGGAATTAGTATTATAAATAAAGGTTAGTAATAGGCGTTTAAGGGTATTTTAAAGCGGAATTAAAAGTATACGTACAATATAATTACAATTATTCGTTAAAGGAGTAAGAAGGAGAGTATAAGTAATAGAGGGGTAAGATAAGGGTAATATAAATATTGATTATAGTACGCAATTATAATTAAAGGGAGAAGGGGGAGGCTAATATTATAGGACTAGCGCCCGACTAAATATTTAGCTCTAATTAGCTAAATTTGAGTATTAAGACGGTAATTAGCATTAGGATTACTCTAGCTAATTCGGGCTACAATACTAAGCCTCCGGCACCCGGTCTTTTAGAGTATTCTCTAATTACCTTAGGCTACAAGGTAGCTACTAGAGAGTATACGGCTATTTAAGCTCTAGCATTCGAACGACCCGGAGGGTAGCGTTTTATCCTTTCTTTCTTCGTAGAACCTTAATATATATATATAAGGCTAGCACCTGCGTATCGCTCTGCTGTCCCCTTATAATAAATAACAAATATCCTAATAACGTCGTTGAGACTACTAGTATAAGTATAAAGAGTATATAGAAATATAAGTACACTCTATCGGATATTAATAAGGTATTTTTACTATTGCGAACTTCCTAAAATACTAGAAAGCTTCTTATATAGGCGCTTGAGGTACAGCGTATACTATATTGCTCCTTATACTTTATTAATTGTAATTAATATCGTAAAAGAAGTTATAAACTTCCTTATATTAAAACCCAATTTATACTTCGACGAGATTTATACTTTTTTAATTAATAAGTATAACGTATATATTTCGACCGAGACCGTACAATAGTACCTTCGATAGGAGAAGTAGAAGAAGAAGCGACTTTATATAAAGGTATTATAATAATCCTCTATATTAATAGTCGAATAAATATTAAAGATCTTTTTATTTATTATAAAGATATTCGTATTCTATAATAAATTTGGTATAAACCGAAAGGATAGTATTTATTATATTAGTTAGGTACCCCGCGGCGCTATTACAATAGTATTAAATAAATTTATATACGGTATATAGTATTACCTCCTCTTAATTATTATAGTAAATAGGCTATTTAATATACTAGTATTTAGAAGTGTAATGGATTTAGTTAGGGTTTAGGATTGGATAATAAAATACTTACTCCCTAAAATAAATTTATTTCCCGGTTATAATAATATTTTAATAATAAATAACGCTAATTAATACCCCTATACCGAATTTTAGTACGTATATAATTAGAAAGGGGTTCTATTATAGTATTTACCGCTATACTCTCCTAAGTTTAACCCTATTGAGGTATACTTTAGCGATTTTAAGCGGTAGTTCAAGAGGGTATATTATAACGAAGGCGGTAATAAAATATTAAACAATAATTTTACTATATTTTTTAAGCGATTGGTGTAGGATGTGGGGTATAGAGTATAATAGATCCGTAACTATTTTAAAAATATAAAACTAGTAATAGATTAATTTAATAATATTAATAAAGAGTATAGCGAGCTATATACTAACGAGCTGGTCGAGTATAGAGAGATAGGTATTATATTTAGACGGTAGTAGAGAGTATAGAAGGGAGAAATGGATTTATATGTATTAAATTGAATTGTATGCTAAAAATACTAGAAATACTAAAAGTGCCAAAAATCGTATTTATCTATATAATAATACTAAAATACTAAAAACCCCCCTCTTTCACTATAAATCAATTTATAATATCGTTATTGCTTACTAGGATTATTAGTAGTAGTACTGCCCGCTATAGAAGCGAGAGTTCTAGTAACGTTATATTTGAGTATAGTATTGAATTATAGGTTTAGAGTATATATTAATTAATTAAATTATAGTAATAGGAGTTAGAGGGTATATTTATTATAGTTTAATTACATTACTAATACTATATATTTAGTTTTAAAGAAATTTTTAATACCGTTCCTAAATACTATATAGAGGTTGTAATTAAACCCTAGTTTTATAAACTACTCTACCGGTTATTCTTTAAGTACGAATATATTAAGTAGCACCTCTTTATTCCAGAGTTTATTCCTTAAAGCGATTAGAATTCTATATATTAGTATTATTTTAATTAATAACCTAATATAGTAACGCTTATAGAACGCCTTAAAAAATTCAATAATAATCTCTTTAGCCGGCTAATTAAATAGAACGGAGGGTAATAGTAATAAATGAAAACCGAAAGTCGAAAATATAGGCGGACGTAGTATAGAAAATTCTTTAACTTCTATTAGGGAATCTCTAATCTCTTTACCCTTATCCTCTTCGCCTACTATTAATAGCGGTACAATTAATAGTAGTACCGGTAGCTAAATAGAAACTATAATCGCCGTAGAAATAAGAGGAGGGTTAATATTAGCGTTAGTACATTTAATAGTAAGAGTTTCGCGGTTAGTTAGGTATTTATAGAATACGGTAGTAAAATATTCTAACAATATATATAAATCAATAATTATTATTTTACTTAGTAGAGGGAGAGCGCCCGCTATATTGTAGTTGTAGCCGCTAGCGATTGCCGAATTAGCAATAGAGCCGCCGGCGGTATAAAGTAACTAGATTTAGGGATATTGAAAGTAGGGAGGGAAGTATTAGTATAGTAGTAGGTATAGTAAATATAGGGGAGGAGGGTATAACTAATATAGACCTCTAAAATTGTCCCTCCTTAATATAGCTTATAGTAAACTATTTATAGTCTCTATATTAGTACTACTATTATTATTATTAATATTATTAACAATATTAATATTAACTGGTAGATTATTACCTCCTCCCCTATATTTACTACTATTATTATTATTACTAAAGGCGGCTATTACTTTATTACCTAGTATATTTCATATTAATTTAAATAGCGGGTTAGCTATTATAGCCTTCCTTAGCAATATAGTATATACCTACTTACCTATATCTTTAATATTAAAATTATAATAGGTTATACTCCTATTTATAACGTAGTATATTTAGTACTTAATAGCCTTATTATAATTCTTATACTTATAACTAAAATTATATACCTATACTTGTACTAGCTCCTAATATATAATACTACGTAGCTTTACCCTCGTACGCTCCTCTTACTATTAGTCCTCCTCTAAATTCTTCTCGATTTCTATTAGTATAGTATTTATTGTAACGTATTTAAACTTTTCGGTACTAATTAGAATTTATAACCCTCGTAACAATAGTATATCGATTATTTATAGAATTAGGGTAATAAAAGGATTAATTAAACTACGAGAGGGGGTAGGAGTAGAAGGTATATTGCTATAGGAGGATAGGGTAGCGGGGATTTTATTAGCAAGTAGGTCGGTCAACCGAAATTTGAATAATATAATAAAATAGTAGTATTAGCTAGTATAATAGAAGTACAACTTTATAACGGTTTTATACTTAATATTATTATACTTATTATAAAAATCCTTTTTAGGAATAGTTTTATTATATATAATAACCCGGGCGCGGCAGTTATTATAGGTAGCGGCGATATATATAATATTATATAAAGAGATTAATTGCTTTATCCTTATAGTTATATTATTATTAATAATATCTTCTATATAACTTCGCTATATATATAGGATTTCGCTAAATAGTATCGTCCTAAACCGCCACTTATAGAATTTATTATTATTTTATTTAATTTTAACCTCTTTAAATAAATTATATTCTTTAATAGTAAGTAATTTAATATAGTTAATAGTAATATATAAACTAACTATATTAAATTAAACCTATATTGAATTAAAGTATTTAGGATATAGTAGTAGCAATACTATAGCGACCGGCTTACGGGCGGCGTAGGGTTGGGCTAGTAGTACTAAGGTAATTAATTTAATTAGGGAAGTTACCTTACTATTATTATTACCCGATAAATAAAATAAAATATCGAAAGCCCGCTTCTTAGGGGTGAGGCGGACGGGGAATTATTATTCGACTTTATTATTATTACTAGAATCCTCTTCGCTACTAGAAATTTCAATAGGTATTGTAGGTTTGGGGGGGAACGACGGCGGTTCTAGGACTAGAATTAAAACTAATTCTAGCTTTAGCTCTAGCGCGGTAACCTTCCCGCTTTTTAACGGCGGTTTTAATAATAATCTTAATAATAGTCTTCTTAACAGTAGTTTTAATAGGAGTAGCCTTCTTCTTGGGTAGAGTAATTTTGGGGATGATTTTAGTAAATTACTTAATTTTATAGCTCTTTTTTTTAGAGCGGGAGGAGGCGCGTTATAGAATTATTAAATTAGGATCTTCCTAATCTTAATCTTTATCGAAGTAAATTATTAGTACGTTACTTTAAGTACAGGATCGCTTTACGCCAGCGGGTTTTAAATTAAGGATTGTTTTGGGAGGTATTGTTGCGATGGATTTGATTGATTATTGGTGTTGTTATTACTTTGTACGTTGAAATGGCTTTAAATTAATATAGAAATTATTGTGAAATAATGAATTTTAACGAAGTTGTACAATACAGAAGTGCGGTGTGTGTGTGTGTGTGTGCACGCACACACACCTCTTGCCAAGACTGCACAGGCGATTGAGTGTGGGAATGGTAAATTGTTAGGCGCTGCTCTGATTCCCGGTTTGGCAGGCCCAAATTTCCCTGTAGCCTCCACCGCGCTTCCCCTAACCCCTGGCCAGCAACTACCTACCTAGCTAGGTAGGTACTGCGTACATGTACATACAACCGTTGCACACAGCGGCCGTTTCCCTACACCGTCTCCGAGTCGCACATCATCTCACTATCCACTTGCACATGCTGCGTACAATCACGAATCCAACGTCGGCCTTCAACTGAAACCAAAGCACAACATGATCGAGGAATTACACTGTACCGGCATCCTTCGGAATGGTAGTCATTGCAACACGAAACAGATTGTCTCAGGCTGCGGCCAAGAACATTGACAGGATGGCCAAGGCTCAGACCAACAAACTTGCAGCCAACAACACTGGAATCTTGTGCAAGTTGAACAGACGGGGTAATAAAGTAGGAGATGCAAGACCAGTGTGAAATTCATTGACAGTTTGATACAGAGAGTTGCTCATTGAATCCGTGCCTACATCGAACAATATCCAGTGGCCTGAAAATATCAAATGGCAGCTAGAAACGAACGTCAAGGCCGATACTTAGCAAACTGGACTTCGATCATTGCCAGCTTACAAGACACTACGTACAGTAATTGTCCACGCCAGCGCACCCAGGCTTGACCACATCCAGCAATAACCGTTCAACAAACCACGTCGCTGCACCCCTGATGAAACACCACCACCATGCGTACGGTCGTGTACATAGCACGGTTCGCAGCAGCGATCTAGTGTACTATGATAATTGTGGTTGATTTGCATCGCCCTGATGATTCCCGAAGGACGACAGGGGGGCAGGGGTGGACGAGTGCCTGGCTCCGGAAAGTCTTCGTGGAAACCGTCTTCAGCCCAGACAGGAAACCGTCCGCCCATAGCGTCAAGACCGCCCTGCAACCCTCTGGCTCCGTCTGCCTCCGTCCTGCCCCGTGCTGCCCCGTGCTGCCCCGTGCTGCCCGTTAGATTCCACTTACACCCGCTCCTGTTCCGGGGTTGGAGGCGCCTTCAAAGCAAAGACGTCACGCATGATTGGGCATCGGCTACCCTTTGGTCTCCACATCTTTATATCCCATGTCTCCTTCACCTCGGGTTCTCCTGGGACATGTTCCATCTTCACCAATTGGATCCTCCTCCAGCTTACTTGTCGTTGTCGTCTCCGGCTGTGCTCCCGCATCCCCTGTCACCGTTCACCCACGAGCCCGTAACCGTTTCCACTCCCGAGTTGGCTTTCCAGTCGTCCGGCCTTTGCAAACCGCCGCGTCGAAAACAATAAGTACCATGGGCGACCCCGTCATCAGAACCGCTTCTCCCTACACTAATCCCATCATCAAATGCCCTCGACTACAACGTCTCTCGTCTGGTCCATCTTCTAGCTTCATCAACAACAACAACAGCAACAACAACAACAATAAATCATCCAACAGCAAGTACCCCAACTGCCAGCCCTCAAGCCTCGACAATGCCCACGCATACACATCAACATACATACACATTGCATATAATGAATGCCCCTCATGACCAAGTGTCGTCATATCTTCGTCTCTATCAGCCCAAAGCACACGCAGCCCCGGCTGCACAAGAGACTTTGACGAGTTCACCATGGCTAACCGCACTTGTCTCGTCTAGTGTTCAACCACGATCACGTCAACAAGACCAACCTCCACCCTGGTGGTGTCAAGTGAGCAAATCTCCCTGGCAACCCGACTCGTTGCCTGGCCAGAGGTGCTGACGATGACTTCAACAGGCCCCATGTCGAGCACACAGAACTAGAGGAGGAGCTCCATCAAAAAGCTCACATCGACTATGACAGAGTCGCTATTGTACGTCCCTCTCTCCTCATCGCCTTTTTGAGACTGCAACATTCGATATCAACATGAAGGAGCTTGCATATGCACCGCCTGTTGGCTCCAAGTTGGACTCTTTGAAAATGGCCATGCTGCTGGAAGGACGCATAACTAACCCTCCACAGATCGCCAACCCTTCAGTCGCCTCCCTCTACGAAGATGCCCTTGTCTATGAGACGGGCACTGCCATCACATCCAGCGGTGCTCTTACCGCCTACTCGGGCAAGAAGACTGGCCGTTCTCCCTCAGATAAGCGTATCGTCAAGGAGCCTTCATCAGAAAACGACATTTGGTACGTTTGAATCTGTCGCTTCTGTCTTTGACTTCAACAGACTTGCTAACGATTTCTCAAATAGGTGGGGACCTGTCAACAAGCCCATGAGCCCAGAGGTAAGAAACACTTGCACTTTTTTGACACATCCGACATGACCAGAAAAGGTGTTGGTTGGTTGGTTGGATGCACTCCACCGTTTCAAATGCATCCATTGGCGGCGGCATTGGCATTGGATGGTTGCACAAGCACACGCGACCAATTTCGCACTCGAACAGGCGATGGTGAGGCCGGCAGCCCTGCGGTGCACTTTCCACACAATGGATTTTGCCAAGCAGAGCACGGCTTCACGTCATTGTTCTTGGCGACTTTGGAAAATGACTTTTTGATGTCTTGTCGGTGTCATCGTGGAGCCGGTGTGCACCAGCAGCGCCATGTGGGGTCCCTTTGACCCGCCCCTGCTCTCGCCTGGGCTGTCGTCATGACCCGCAGCGCTTGTCCCCGAATCAGGTCACAGCCTCGGATGCATGCCCCCCCATCAATGCACCCCGCTCCCGCTCGGGAAACAACTCGGCCTTCCCCGCACCAACCGAACCCCTTTTTCTCCACTCGGGCCAACGGCGATCCCAGATCACGTGGCCACCCTCATCGTCACCACTTGCTGACTCTTACTCTTCACTACAGGTCTGGAAGATCAACCGCGAGCGTGCTGTCGACTACCTCAACACCAGGAATCGCATCTACGTCGTTGACGGTTATGCCGGCTGGGATGAGAAGTACCGCATCCGCGTCCGTGTCGTCTGCGCCCGCGCCTACCATGCTCTCTTCATGCGCAACATGCTTATCCGCCCTCCCCGTGAGGAGCTCGAGCACTTCCACCCCGACTACACCATCTACAATGCCGGCTCTTTCCCCGCCAACCGTTACACTGAGGGCATGTCCTCCTCCACCTCCGTTGCCATCAACTTTGCCGAGAAGGAGATGGTCATCCTTGGTACCGAGTACGCCGGTGAGATGAAGAAGGGTATCTTCACCGTCATGTTCTACGAGGGCCCCGTCAAGCACAACATCCTCACTCTCCACTCCTCCGCCAACGAAGGCAAGGATGGCGACGTCACTCTCTTCTTCGGTCTTTCCGGAACTGGCAAGACCACCCTCTCGGCCGACCCCAACCGCCGCCTCATTGGTGACGACGAGCACTGCTGGTCCGACCGCGGTGTCTTCAACATCGAGGGTGGCTGCTACGCCAAGACCATTGGTCTCTCCGCCGAGAAGGAACCCGATATTTTCAACGCCATCCGCTACGGTTCCGTCCTCGAGAACGTTGTCTTCAACCCCGAAACCCGCGAGGTCGACTACGGTGACGCCACCCTCACCGAGAACACCCGCTGCGCCTATCCCATCGAGTACATCCCCAACGCCAAGATCCCCTGCCTGTCGCCCAACCACCCCAAGAACATCATCCTCCTCACTTGCGACGCCCGCGGCGTGCTCCCTCCCATCTCCAAGCTCGACTCGGCCCAGACCATGTTCCACTTTATCTCCGGCTACACCTCCAAGATGGCCGGTACCGAGGACGGCATTCTTGAGCCCCAGGCGACCTTCTCTTCGTGCTTCGCCCAGCCCTTCCTGGCCCTGCACCCCATGCGCTACGCCAAGATGCTCGCCGAGAAGATCGAGAACCACAACGCCAACGCTTGGCTCCTCAACACCGGCTGGGTCGGTGCCGGCTTCGCCCAGGGCGGCAAGCGCTGCCCGCTCAAGTACACCCGCGCCATCCTCGACGCCATCCACTCTGGCGAGCTCGCCAACGTCGAGTACGAGAACTACGAGGTCTTCAACCTCCAGGTTCCCAAGAGCTGCCCCGGTGTTCCCTCGGAGCTTCTCAACCCCAAGACCGCCTGGACCGCTGGTGCCAACTCGTTCGACACCGAGGTCAAGAAGCTCGGTGGTCTCTTCCTCGAGAACTTCAAGAAGTACGAGAGCGAGGCTACTGAGGATGTCATCAAGGCTGGCCCCGTTGTTTAAGGCGGCGCCTTGTGCGATGATTTCCTTGTGATGAACGATTCCTTCCATCAGCATTTTGATATCGTGGCTTTTTGTTTTTGGGATTCCCCCCTGGACTTGGAATGATGGATGACTCTTGTGTGCTCATCGGTCTTTATGAGAGACACAAACGACACGAGAACAACAACATAGAAAGTTCTTTGCATATGTCATTTGGCGCTCGTTTTCTTCTTTGGATTTTTTTGGACATTCCTCTTTTGGCAAAACGAAAGAAGGATACGGAAACGGGATCATTTGTTTGGATATTTACATGTAATCTTGGGTACAGTAAGAGTACACGCACGTTAGATTTCGTGTCGTGGTCTACACTAGGTCATGTTTTTGATGTCTTTTTTTTTTTAGCTTGGCTGTGGTTGTTGAAATCGAGAGTGCCTCTTACTTTGAGAGGTTGTTTGAAAGAACTTGACTTTGTCTGATCGTTGTGCATTTCATCAACCAACTGTTTGAAAAAGTAATCTTCCTAATCTCAAAGTCCGCCCAGGCTTATGGAGGGAGCTCCAGGCCCAAAAACCTTCCAAACGAGCTTATGAACATAGGAAGGATCTCTGTTATCCTCGTCCCAGCCGTAGCCCTCGAGCCTGTTGGTCACCGTCTCTCTCTTCAAGGTCGTGTACAGAATCCTCATGGCCTTGGCGCGCGCCAGCTTCCAGGCCTTGTGTGCCACGGGGTCGAGGTTCTTGTTCGGCTCCGGAACGGCGCTAGTAGGACCGAAGACGTATTCGGTCAGCTCTTCGGCGTCGAGTTCCACTCGAAGAAAGTGGTTCCAGTCGCGGATGTTGGCCGACCCTTTGAGCTCGATGAGGGCGCAAACCCGGTAGATGGGTGTGGGGGTCAAGATGGGAGTTGTCATGTTTGTGTGTGGTATCTGTAATGGGGTGGTGGTACTATTGTGGTGGGTAATCGCCAGGTTAGAGATGATTGTAATGATTATGATGATAACGGAAATGATGATTATCTGACCAGTCGTCGAGGATAGGCAAAGGAGATTGATAGTCTCGACTTACATAGAGGTATATGTTATACGAACGCCTGGAGTGACTGTCAAATGTATGGGTGTTGGTTGTTAAGAAACAACTGGAAGCGGAAGACGGCCGAGCGGGATGATGGGGGTTTTATAAGTAGACCGCCCAACCTTTAGAGCACCTCTCCTCCCTCCCTTTTAGATCAGACGGTAGAGGTAGCTACCTAGCTAGCTTGGCGTGATCGAGAGGTTAGGTACAATAATCCTTTACTACCTTACTACCTTATCATACGTCCTATCTCAATGATAGGTTTAGTATATATAGCACGACGGGGTTCTTTTCTCTCTTGTCTCTAGGTATTTACCAGAATGTACTTATTTCTCCTCCTACCTAGACTACATCTGCATCACTTTTGCGCTTCAAGTGATCATCAGCTAGTGGTAGGTAGTCCATTGCTCTGTCGTCAGTCAGTCACTCACTCACCCACTCAACTGGCTCTAACACCTTATTACAGTGTACACTTTGCACCATCATCCGTCGTCATCCATAAGAATGATGAATTCTGACCACCTAGACTAGACTTGAACAACTAACTTGACCGGCCTTAGTAACAAGGCAAAACCAAAAGGCCTCGAGTATGTTCGAAAGCTACCTGACCTGTGAGGCGAAAGAAGCTCAACCGTGCATCGTCGTGTCGCAACCAATAAGACTTTGTTGAGCTGGGCTTGGACCTCCTCGGTGTCCAATTCATCCTTGGAGATAACTCGACAGGGTATTCCGTCGCAGTCCTGAGAATTTTCGAGACTACCCATGTAGGTAGAAACAAATGTCCCGTCATAGGTAGACTCTTTGACAGCATTCAGCTAGCTAGCTGCCTTTTTCCCCATGAAATCGTTCGAGGGCCATTATTGCCGGCTCACGTCATGAAGACGTAGCCATCGATGTAGGGTGCCTGGCTCAGGGTTCTCGATAGAGCCGAAGCTGTCAGATAATGGCCGTAGCTGTTATAGAACATGCTCTAGCAATTAACATGGGAGGATCAATAAGGAAACGTCATTTCCAGGGTTTTCGCCTTGAGAGTATGACCGCGGCGGCTAGATCAAGTCGCTGGTACTCGTTACTTTGTCGCCTGTGGCCCACGACAAGTCGTACTTCACGATGCGTTTTTAGATCTTGTACATCAATGTTCTTGAGCATCAAAGTCCCCTTTCCCGTCTTATCTTCAGCTTCGAACTCGATAAGGGACATGAGAGCTGAAACCAAAGATGAAGGAAATGACCACTGTGAGATATGTTCAGGCAATCAGCGTTGGAAGCAGAAACCATGGTTCGTCATAATTGAATGACTATGGTCACTAACGACGAAGAGTCAGCTATGAACTTGCTACTTCCGTCTAGCTCTACAAATCTTCCGAAATTTGATCCCCTTATATAAGAATCATGCTTTGCTACATATCTCCCATCTCTATGTGGCATGGCTCTTACAATGGGGGTTTCCCCTTCTCTAGACACTATTCTCCAAAAGCTCATCCTCGTTGACGAACTGGACAGGGTGTCCCATCTCCGCAAACAGCTTCAAGCACAGATCTCCCGAACCCCGTGTAACATATTCCTTGACGGCGTCCGCGGCCTGCTCCATGAGGTCCATGGTCCTCAGATGGCCGGGACACTCACCGCACGTGGTCATGAAGATGTACCCAATCACAAACGGCATTTGACTCTTGTCATTGAGGTAGCCGCTGCCGAAGATCTGCGATAGACGTTGATGGTTCTTCTCCTTAACCAGCTTCATCATCTCCCAACATGACTTGTGGAGTGTCAACCAAGGGAACGACATCTCCGTAACTTCCGCGTGGAGAGCCATAACTGCCGCCTGAATAAGTTCATCCGGTCGCAGGTACTCCTCGCGCTTCTTGCCTTTGGCCTCCAACGTACGTTTCTTCTCAATAACCTTCTGGTCCTCTTCATCGATCTGCCACATGAGCAAGTTTCCTTTGCCCAGTTCGCCCTTAGCCTCGAACCCGCTACGGGACACAATGTCGTGGATATTCTCGGGCGTCCAGGGAACCTCGGTGCGCTTCAGATACTTCTCCACAAAGATGGATGAAACTGGTAGGCCTTTCTTGAGACCACGCGGGACCCCAGCGGCCCCCATCTGGAGTACGAAGGTCTCAAGGTACTTCTTGCGAGTCTTCGGGGCGATTCCTCCAGGAAAGAAGCTGGAATCAGGGAGAAGGGCCTGGGCCATTTCCAAGTCTGGCCAAAAGTGAGGATCAACCAGCTTCTCGTTCTGGAGCGCAGAGTAGAGATGGGTGGTGTACTGGATGGATCCCCAAGCGTTTGCAGCGTCGAAGCCAATGGAGTACATATCCCCTCGGTAACTGAGCAGGTTAAGGCCGGCAAGGACTGGAGAGTAGTCCAGGATTCGGTTCGGCCTCATAGACGATGCAATCGGTATCTTGTTTCGGCGATAGTAGCTAACCTTGCACTGGTAGACGGGGTCTGCCACAATCTCCTGCCCTTGCTTGATCACCAACCGCAGCATGTCATCCATGCGTTCGGGCCAGTTCTTGATCCGCAACTTGCTCTTCTTGTGGTAGTCGAGGTGATCCTTGAGGGTTTGACTGAGGTGCTTTATCTCGTTTTGCATGAACTTGGATCCTTGCGAAACATCGGCTCTGAGCAGGTGATGAATGTCAAGGAAGGTCTGGGAGGCAAAGACCAGTGAGAATGAAATTTTGCCTGTCCTGTCCATCTCTCGCACTCCGCGCATGAATTCGTCCTCGACGGGATAGCTGGGAATCATGCGGGTAACAACCGTTAGCTCGCTCAGAAACTCCATGA
The DNA here is from genome assembly GCF_000182925.2 of Neurospora crassa OR74A. Classification (NCBI taxonomy): domain Eukaryota; kingdom Fungi; phylum Ascomycota; class Sordariomycetes; order Sordariales; family Sordariaceae; genus Neurospora; species Neurospora crassa. The sequence continues at coordinate 1,831,735 of NC_026506.1, forward strand.
GGAGGATCTGATCTTCCTTGAACTTTGCGTGTCCAGGCAGGTTATCCCGGTTTTTGGTGGGATCATAGTGGCCCATGACGCCTTCCCTGATAATGGGCAAATGGTCTGGCGAGAGAACGTCGAGGAAAGAAAGCAGACAGCGATGGGCGTTGATGAAGCACTCATCAGCAAGATCATACATGTTGTAGTTGAAGTTATCCGACGCATCGTCAGAGAAGACGCTGTTGATGTTGTAGCCCTTGCGAAGACAACAAGCGAGGAAGAACTTGTGTTGCACACCCCAGGTAGCCCCCTCAAAGTTCTTGAAGCTGGGCTCGGCCTCGTCAATGATGCCGCGGGCCAAAGCGAGAGCGGTGTCGGTAGCAACAGCTGCCGCTGCAAGGTCGAAGAGGCCCTTCTGGTAGTTCTCCCATATCCAGCGGATGGTGGCCCGGATGCGGGCAAGGTCGTTCATCATGATGGTATAAGTGAACAAAACATCTTCGAGCTCAGCGAGTGTCTCAGCTTCGTAGATGGTCTTGTCTTCTGTCGGCTGGGCGGGTCTCTCAACATCAGGAGCATCCAGGAAGGCCTGCGAGGGCTCTTGGACGGCCAAGCCAGCAAATCTGTTGCTGATTTCATCCGACTTAGCAGCCTTGACCTTCGTTGAAGTGGAGGCTTTGCTAGACATGCGAGGGAGGAGGGCTTCTCGGACCTTCTTCAGGACCTCAACAAAGTGGCGATGCTTCAAATCGCCTTTGGTGTCCGGTCCAACACCATGCTCGGCCAAACGTTCACCGAAGCCGGAGCGATTGGAGATGACACGATTGATGGTGGCCACAAAGTTATCGGGAACGGCAATGGCCGGGTCCGCGGTGTCGGCAATGTGCTTTGCCAACTTGGGATAATCCGATATGGCCACAATGTACTTGGAGACACCGTGAATGGCCTTCTTCGTGGCTTGGACGGCTGCGCTAGCAGCTTTGCGCGCCTTGCCCTTCTTCCGGCCGCTACTGGAGGACTTTGCGGAGAGTGACGAAGCGTCCGAGGTGTCCCAGGAACCCGACTTGAGTTGGTCGGCAGGGAACCCGCATTTCTTTGCTGTCGAGGCAAGCCATGCTGCCACTGCGTCGGTGTCCTTCTTGTACTCAAGGTACTCGCTCTTCAGCGGGAGGGGTAGCATTTTGCTCGTCTAGTCGTGGTGTTGGCCGTGGACGACTAGAAAAAGAAGAGGAGGAGGAGGAGATGTGAGGTGATGGGAGAAGGTGGAAGGGCCGCGAGCACAAGACAGGTCAGCTCTCTTGCGTTGTTGGGTGCTTTTGTGCCGTTTGCTCCTGCCCGCTCCGTCAGGTGAAGTGTCTTATGGGCTGATTCCACTTGTCGGTCCGTTTGCCGGGCCGTTGCAGGCCTTTGGAAATGGTTAGAACATGAGCGTATGTATTTTGGGACGAGGAAGGAGCGATCCGATGTAAGATCATATCCCACAGGGACCGGAGGTACATCAAGGATGACCCCACCTCAGTTACCTACAGTTTGGGGAATACTTACCCTACTTCGAGCATCGTGAAGTGCTTGGCGTCTTTCAGCGTCGTCGCGTCTCTGGCACTAACTGAACACGGCTTGGTGTGCATCCGACCTTCAGGTCTTCACACAGGCATCATATCTTCACAACAAGGTGTACCTTGCGAAAATATATCATCTTGTGCTTTCCTGGGCCAAGAGTCGAATAATGCCTAAAAAGGTGTGACTAAAAAAACACACAATGGATGACTAGCGCAAAGCTCGAGGTTGGCAAGTCAGGCTGTGATCGGAACGCAGCAGACACCCGAAGAGCTGGAAATACATGAGGGATCAGTGTTCGAGTTGCAAAGCTCCTGTCCTCGTCATGTAAGTGAACGTCAACTGGGGGCCATGAGGACCTTGGCTACTAACTTCATGCTGTACTATGGCGCTTCGACTCCTGCTCTAGCGCAAGGAACCGAATGTGTGAGTCAACCGGAAGGGCAATTGGCAATGAGCTCATCGAAGATACCGCAGATCGGTTGATTGCGCCGTGTCGAATGCTGCTCGGATGTGGGTGGCTGGCAACAGGAAGCCACAAGACATAGATGAAAGAAGTGAGAGGGCGAGACTGACCTTTCGGGATCGAACAAGACGTTGAGCGTCCGGTACCTGCGACCCTATCATCAGTCCCATCCCCTCCCCGTTCCCCTGTCCTTCAACCACAGATCACCGCGTGAAAAGACCGGTCCCAAAAAAAGAACCAAACAAAAATATTCATTGTCCATCATGCCTCCATTCGGGTATCATCTAACCATTCCACATGACTTTTATCTGCCAAAAAAGCACCACCTCTTTCGTCTTCTTTCATCCTTCTTCTTTGCCCGCTTCATTTCTTACTCATCATCAACCTCAAAAACTCATCCTCGTCCACTCCCCCCTTCCCACTCGCATCAAACTCTTCAATCATGGCCGTGATATCCGCATCCGGTATGTTATTCCCCACCTGCTTGCTCACCCTCCTCAGATCGTCCTGCGTGATCATGCCCTTGCCGTCTATATCGAACAGCCTGAACGCGCGACGGAGCTCCTCCTTGGGGTCGCGCTGCCGAATTAGTGTCCCCGCAATCGCCTGCGCCGTCGGTAGGTTGAAGAGCCGGTAGACGGGCGGACACTCCTGGTCAAGCGGCCAGTTGGCGGGCTTTTGGCCGTGGCGGATCAACAAGTCGAAAGTCTGTGCTTTGGGCAGCTCGAAGCCGAGGGCGCGGAGGACGAAGCGGAATTCTTCGTAGGAGAGGAGGCCGTCTTTGTTGGAGTCGAAGAGGTCGAACTGACGAGTTGGCAAAGGGGTGTTAGCTGGTTGGTATTTGGGGGGTGGTGGTGTGTGTCGGCCGTAGAAGGCAAAGCGGTTGCGCAGCAACATGACATGTATGTGAATGGCAAAAATAGCAGGGGTGAAAGTAAACAAAGGAAAGAGGGAGAAGACAGAGAGGTTGGCACGTACAGCTTCGCCAACTCGCGTTTTCTGCTCGTCGGACAGTTTGTTAAAGTCTTCCCTCCCGGGGATGGTGTATTGTATCGTGCGCTGTGAAGATGCCATGGCGAGTTTGTGTGTCTTGAATGGTTTTGAACTCGAATGTTCGGTCTGGATGGTCGCGGATGGTGCAGTGGTGTGTGATCAATTCCCAGTCACAAGAGCGACGGACTGATTGCTGGGCGCAAGACGGAATACGAGAGACGCGCGCGTAGCGAGGAATTGGATTGTGCGACTGAAAATTGGCGAAATACGGTCGCGAGAATTCTTTGGCTATTGGCGACAGAAAGCGCAATGGATCGGAGATGTGAAGCTAGGAGAAAGACCTTGTCGTCGTCGATGCATGTTGTTGTTGTTGTTGTCTCTGGCTTGTGTCGTCGGTGTGGATGGATAGCCCCCGGTCAGTGGATGGGGGGGCTGTCCAGGCGCTGTCACGGTGGGTGATCTTTGGTGAACGCGTTCGAGCTGCCAGCTTCCCGTCAGTCCTCTTCGGCTTTCATTGATTTGGTCCGCCCGGCTCGCCAAGTGACCCATGCTCCTTTCCTTGGTTCCTCCTCGGTCTGAGCCGCTCCCGGCTGGCATCAAGATCAACAACGGCCCCACTGAAAAGTGCAACAACCGATGGCTGCACTTCTGCTGCAGGCGCAACGCTCCCCGAAATTCCAATTGACAGTTTGACTCTCAACCAACCGAACTCGATTTGCGCAACGGGACGTCCCGAGCCATCTTAATCACGAATATGCAGTCCCTCGGGAAAAGAAAGAGAAGCGAGGAGGATGACGTCGAAAAGGTTTTTGCCAAGTACTGGGGCGAGCTGCACCACGCCCTCAAAGTCGCCAAAGGCTTTGAGAGACAGCGCCAGTCCAAGCGACTCCACGACCGAAGCACACCACAGGACAAGAAGGCCAGGATAGAAAATGAAATTGTTGTTCTCAAGTCCCTCGACCTCTACCAAGCCGCCCATGCCCACCTCTGCTTCTCCCTCCTTCGCATCAAGCGCATTGCCGAATGCCCCAACCTCCCCGAGGCCGTGAAGCGCGGCGTCTCCAAGCCAGTGCTCACCGATGAAGAACGAACTGCGCTGCACAACGTTACGAGCGCCCTCTGCGCTCGCCAAGAGGTCCGCACCGTCACCGACAAGGCGATTACGGGGATATGCAAGGCCATGGGCATCGAGCCTCCTGAGAAGAAGGGCAAGAAGGGCAAGAACCAACACAAGGAGAGGGACGAGTCAAAGACCAACGAGGCCAAGACAAATGGAGACAACAAGACGGCCAAGGATAAGAAGGAGGTGGAGGAAAAGAAGGACAACAAGCTAGACAGGAAGTCCAAGGAAAAGGAGGAGAAGGACGACAAGGAAAAGGAAAAGACAAAGACCGAGAAGCCCGCAAATAAGGAAGCGGTAACAGAAGAAGGCTTGGACGACAACGACGACGACGACGAAAAACCAGTCAATGACGAAGAGGAAGAGAAGATTCTCTCCAAATACGACGACTTGCTCGGTGGCTCGTCCTCCGATTCGGACGCAGATGACGAGGAAGATGACGAGAGATTTGCTTCCAAGGCTGCGGTCAAGAAGCGTCCTATCGCAAAGGAACTTGATCCGATGGAGATTACAGATGATGAGGATGGAGGCTACGGCGATGACGGAGACCTAGACCCCATGGAAATTACCGACGACGAAGCCGACGACGGCGGCTCGGAACAAAATGGCGACGGTTCCGACGACGAATTCGAAGGGTTCAGTGACTCGGAGGACGAAGGATCAGCCACCAATCCCCAAGAAGAACAGCCCGAAGAAGACGACGACGATGATGAAAACTCGGACAACAGCGGCATCGACGCCGCCCCTTCAAAGAAGAAGAGCAAGTCCTCCTCATCATCAACCGCCAAGACGGAAAAACTGCAAAACTTCACCATGGACTCCACCTTCCTGCCCACCCTCATGGGCGGCTATATCTCGGGCTCCGAGTCGGCCTCAGACGTCGATGTTGCCCCTCCCCGCAAGAACCGCCGCGGCCAGCGCGCCCGCCAGGCCATTTGGGAGAAGAAGTACAAGGAGGAGGCCAAGCACCTGAAGAAGCAGCAGAAGGCCAGAGACGCCGGTTGGGATTTGAAGAGGGGCGCGGTAGAATCTTCGGATGGCAAGCCGTGGAAGAAGGGCAGTCTTCTTGACCTTAAGAATAAGGGCAAGGGTGGTAGCGAAGAGGGTGGTGAAGAAAAGGGTGGTGATGCTCGGGCAGGAGGTGCAGGTGCTGCTGCGGCCAGAGGTGGTGATAGGGGTCGTGGCGGCGGAAGCAGAGGTGGTAGGGGCGGTTCTGGAGCTGCTGCTGCTGCTGCTGCTGCTCCTCCGGCTAAGGCGCCCAAGAAGCGTGATGATAGCGGGCCGCTGCATCCTTCGTGGGAGGCGAAGAAGAAGGCGAAGGAGAAGGAGATGCTGTCGGCACCGTTCCAGGGCAAGAAGATCACCTTCGACTAAGGACTTGCTACCATATACGTTATTAGTGCAGTTGACGCGATATACCCTGCCAAGCTTTTGTTGGACCTCGCTCCATATCGATATCATCACCCGTCATTCCGTGATTATCCAGAGACTATTTCGATGATGAGCTACATACTTGGTAAACATCACCAATATGAACTTGAAAACGGCACGCTTGAATCGTTGAACATGCTGATGTTCGAAGATGTAGATACCGCAATTAACGTGAAACACTCGTCCAAAAACATGGTTTCACACCGTATAGATTTCGCTATTTTGTTGTTCTCCAAAAGCTTCAAGTTCGGGCATATCGATCAGCAGGACGTGTTAGCTACTGTTAGGATTATGGTGCTTTGGACTTGTGTTATCATTAACAGCTGACCAACAAAACGTTCGGGCGCCGCGGGGCCACCCCATTCCATCCGGGCAGGTCCCCACCCATGCCTGCCCTGTCGACCACCGCTTCGTCGCCTGGCATCTGAACAGCACTCAGCACTGAACGAAGCTCCTGGACTTGTGCTTGGCTAGTCCGTTCCACTTACAGACATCCGCTTTTGAAGGTTGACAACGGCATCGACAGCTTGATGTTGCCGACCACCGACTGACCTCAGTTCGTCCTTTTGTTGCTTGAGAGTTGCTCTACTCTATCCACCTCTTTTTGTCTTTTTTTTAAACTTATACTTATAATAATTCGACCCTGGATCTCGGTCCCGAACCCGACTATTCGATTGTGGCACCGGGCGGAAGAGCAATTCCCGGTTCACGATCCAAACAGGCAACTGCTACAAGTGCTATTTCCCCTAAAAGATGTCACGACGCCTTCGACTTTGCGATACGTAGCGCCATTCCCGACCGACCCTACTAACCTTAGCGACCGCGTCCGATCATTCGACAAGCCGCGTTCCTCTCGACTACACACCCGTTTACTATCTGCACAATGAGCGGCCAAATGACCAGGGCCGAACGATTCGAGGACGAGAAGCGGAGAATCATCGAGAGTTGCTTCAACAAGAGAGATGAGGACGGCTCCAGTAGGCACGCCACAAGACGAAGCAATAATAAGAACAAGACGACAGAAGGCATTGACAATGATGAACTAGCTATCGAAACCTACATCACCCACATCCGCATCACCGAGTTCTCGACACACCCGACCTCGCCCCCGCCGCCCCAGGCACGAACCCCTAATACCGAAAAGCCTCGCATCATCATCGTCGCCGTGCGCAAGTCCGGCCGCGTGCGCCTACACAAGTCCAAGGAGAACCCCAATGGCACCTTTTCCATCGGCAAGACATGGTTCCTCGACGACCTCTCCGACATCGAGTCCTTCACCAGCCCGACCGCCAGCCCCAACTTCCGTGAGTGGGCCGGCGATGTGGGCTTCATCGTCACCCTGGGGAAGCCATACTACTGGCAGGCCCAGACCGACAAGGAGAAGAAGTTCTTCATTGCCAGTTTGATCAAGATCTTCGGCAAGTACACTGGCGGCCGCGTGCCGAGACTAATAGGCTTCGACCAGCGCGAACTCGACCAAGTCTTGGGTGGTGCCCAGGCGCCGAGGCGACCAGCAGATAGGGGCCCGCCTTCGAGATCCGGCACCCAGATCGACCAGCAAGGGGCTACCCCTCCTCTTTCGAGGTCGGCCACATTCGATAAACCACCCTCGCGATCGGGGCCCATGGACAACCCTCCCTCGAGATCCGCTACCTTTGATCTTCCTCCTTCGCGATCCGGCATCTTGGACCCTGCTGTTAGTAGCGGCAATGTCTCCGCGACCTCTGGATATGGCTCCTTCCCACCTCCACTCGCCGGGCCACCGCCCTCCGCGCCTCCCCCTGGACCTCCTCCCAGCCGCCCGGTTCCCGAGAGAATGCCTTCCCGTACCAACCTGGCTCCCAATAGCAAAGACAGGGGGCCGTCGCCATCCAGGAGCATTGAGTCAAGCAATGTGAGGTCGCAGGAGCAACTACCGCTGCGGAGAATGAACTCCAATCAGACTCTGGATTCAAGGGCACCTTCGTTGGCGACAAGAACCGAGGATAGCTCTAGTTTCCGTCCAGGGTCTAGAGCTGGTACTGGAGACTCCAAAGTTACCACTCCTGAACCCGCCACGGCCCCGACACCTTCTGTACCGGCTGAGGCTCCGGCGAGGAAGCGACCACCCATGGATCCTCTACGCCCATTGCAGCTTGACAGCGGTCTGGTGCCAGCACCGTTGATGAGTCCCGCTCTACGTAGTCCTGGTTTACGTGGACGGGCAGACCCGGTCCTGCCTCCTCCGCGAAGTGTGGACCGTATGATGCCTCGCAAGAACTCCATACTCACCCAAAACGAGCCGCAGCGGGCGCCATCCCCTGCCCCACCTGTGGCCGACCAAGTAGTTACACCCATTGAACCCAGGAAAATTGAGCTCCCCGTGAGCGTGGCTCCTAGTCCCACCGTGAGCACGCCTAGCGCTTCGATCAAGTCACCCATCTCTGAGGCCATGACCGACTCCCCACGAACGGACGAGGAGAGTCGACCGGGTCTCGGACCCATGATCAAATCCAAAAAGTCCAGGGGACAGATTGCGGGCGCTATCTGGAAGGCGGCAACGGCAGCGTCTGCCTTTAAGCCGAGGCCTGGCGGTGCAGCTGATCGTCTACGAAACTTGACCAAAAATCCCGAGGGGCCAGACGGCATCACTAGTGTCGTCCCGGCACCACCCAAGCCAACTCCCCCGCAAAAACAGGAACAGGCGGCCCCTGGTGGTCAGGCAAAGCCAGCTGATGGGAAGGCTGGAGTTCCCGAGGTGAAGGTGACAGATTCCAAGGGCAAGGCGGAGGATGCGCCCAAGGACAAGAAGAAGGACGAAGCACTTGAGCCCGAGGAACCGCGGCGGGCGATTGTTGCTGGCAACGATATCAAGTACCTTACCTCACTCGGCATCGACCCGTCTATCCTCGATACCAAAACGACCGAGTTTGCCAAATGGCTGGACTACTTTGGCTGGGTGCCCGGTAAGCAGATGCGGTCTCGCAACTTTGACGAGATGAGGATTGATGTCGACCGCGAGCTTAGCAAGGCCCAGGCGGGCGGCTGGCTGGCGCGTTTCCAGGAGGAGGATGAGAGGGTGGATGCTATCAAGAAGGGCATCGACGTGGCGCTTGCCGAGTGTGACGAGCTTGATAACTTGCTCACACTGTACAGTGTCGAGCTATCTGTAAGTTACTACGTTCATATCAGCGTGGTTTGGTTGCTAACATGTCGCAGACACTCTCGGACGATATTGCCTATATCGAAGCCCAAGGCCAAGGTCTCCAGGTTCAGGCTGCAAACCAGAAGCTACTCAAGAAGGAATTGGAGTCTTTGTTAGCTACATGCGCCATCAGCGAGTCGGATCTCGCCGCTCTGAAGGTTGCGCCACTTGAGACTGCAACCGGCGTGGAGGAGATTGAATCAGCCCTTGTCGCATTATTCAAGGCCATGACGAAGATTGATCCCGCAATGGGTGCTATTGAAGGACGCAGGAGCGAGGATGGAAGCGGTGGCCAAGCCATGGCCCTCAACAGCGACTATGGAAACATGCGCATCGTTCAGGAGAAGAGGGAGATGTACATGGCAGAAAGCACTTTGTTCATGCGCAGACTGACCGAGTTCATGGCACGACGATTCGAGGATGCATTCCGGGCCACCAAGATGGCGTTGGATAACGCGCTCTCGAAGAAGGTTGACCCTCGTAACCATGAAGCTGGCAGGGATATCCTCTGGATGTACAGTCCGCTTATTCTTTACGCCAAGGAAGTCGATGTTGCCAACTGGGACCGCATTATGCAGATATACCAAGACATCAGCCACCCGATTTACAAGGCCGAGTTCAAGGATGCAATGGATTCATGGAAGAAGAACGCGAGGAAGATGACAGGCGAAGAGACGGCCGAACTGCTATTCACTTCAGGACACGATAAGAAGGACGAAGGCCTTGCTAACACGGCAAGAAAGCTTACCGTCAAGCGAAGTCAGACACTGGCGAGAACCCTCCGCTCACAGGTCGGTGAAGGAAAAGCCGGCACTGCTGCGGACAAGACTCTAGATAGCAGGGCTCTCCCTTACGAAGCGTTTGCTGGCGTCCTGGACGATCTTCTTCCCCTGGTGGAGATGGAGCAAAACTTTGTCATTGACTTCTTCCATGCCTCGACTCTGGAGCAGGTCGATTTCCCCGATCTCGTGGTTGCGTCCAGGCCTCAGGACCGTCGCGGAAACGATCTCAAACGCCATCGCATGATGGAACCGGATCGTGATCTGGCCCGCAGGATCACCCGTGCTATGGAGGTCATCTTTATGTTCTTTGATAAGAACTTGCAGAACCTGATGGACTGGGTGTTGATGATGGATCCTCTGTAAGTCTGCTTACGTCTTTAATGTGATGTTTCTTGCTGACTGTTTCATAGACAAGGAGTTGGTGTTTTGGCCACGCTGGAGCGCAAGATGGCCGATATCAGTCAATCCAACCAAGACTACCTCAACACCGTTCTACAAAAGCTTCATGGCAACCTCGAAGGCAAGTTCAAGAAGTTTGTCGACGAGCAGGTGCGCGCCATCGAGGAGACCAAGGTCAAGATCAAGAAGCGCAAAGGCGTCATCCACTTCATGCGCATCTTCCCCCAGTTCTCTGCGGCCGTCGAGAACATGCTCTCCTCTAGCGCTGCTGCCGTCGGCAGCACCATGGAATCGCCCGTATCTGCCAGCAACCTTACCGTCCGCCGCATGATCGACCGCGAGTACGACCGCATCATCAAGACCATGTTCGATTCGCTCAAGGTCATTGCGCGCGAGAACCCAGCCGTGGCTCTCCCCGCCGCCGGCGGTGGTGGCGGCGGCAACTCCAGCTTCCCGTCCTTCCCCGGAAGCAGCGCTGCCTCCATGATCAGCAGCGTCAATATTAGCAGCTTGCGCGGCTCCTCGGGGGCCGACACGGAAGAGGACAAGGAAGCTCTCAACTTCCACATCCTGCTCATCGAAAACATGAACCACTTCATCGAGGAGGTCGACAACCCTAAGGGCCTCGAGGTGCTCGACGACTGGCGCGAGGCTGCCCAGCAGGAGCTCGCAGAGCACTTGAACCTCTACACCAACACTGTCATGCGCAGACCGTTGGGTAAGCTGCTTGAGTACCTCGAGAATGTCGAGGCTCAGCTGGCGGCTGGCAAGAACCCCGGCGCTGTGGCCGCGCAGACGAATACCTCCAAGTCCGCATTCAACAAAGTCTTGAGCGGGTATGACGGGAAGGAAGTCCGCAAGGGTATCGAGACGCTAAGGAAGAGAGTGGAGAAGCACTTTGGCGGCGATGATGATGCCCCCGGTGGCGACGGCGCGAGCGCGATTACTACTGGTAGCAACGGATCTAGGGTGGTGGGCGGGGGTAACAGAGGTCTGGTGATGAGGGTATTGAAGGAGTGCGAGAGGTTCTACGGCGAGGTGGACATGAGGTTGGCAAAGATTACGACCGAGGTATATGGCGGTGAGGTGTTGTGGGAGTGGCCGAGAGCGGAGGTGAAGAGTGCTTTTACCCAAGTGGGGAGGTGAGTGGGTGAGTTAGTTGAGATGGTCAGAAGGAGAGAGGAAATGTTGTCGTAGTTACCCGAAGAATAACCTCGGGGTTTTGGAATGCATATTATATATATTATTATTATTTGGTGTGTTGCCCGGCTTTGGTGTCTTTAGAGGGTACTCAGGGGGCCAATATAGGAGACCATGAGGTAGATTCAAAACACTCTAGTGTGACTTCGTAGACAATGATTGATAAGGAGTCACATCAAAGGAAGAAATAGATATAATGTAGGTAACTTGTGATCGTGGTTGTTGAAGAAGTAGCAAGACGGATGCGGTTTGAGTAGGTAAGGTCACGAGTTCCTGTTCGGTGAGCTTATTACTATCTATACAGTATTGTTTGCCGCGCCGCTGCTTTCGTCAATCGCTCCGTACGCCTTGGTATTAGAAGATCGTATTCCACTTTTCTCCAACACTTCATCATCCAACTCATATTAGACTACCGTGCCGTTCACAAAGCATAGAGATGAAGAGCTCATCGGCGGTTTCACTTCACCATTTCCTGCTCAGTGGCTTGCCTCGCTGCCCCTGCGAATATCCAGTACTCCCTCTTGGCCTGAGAACAAGCTTTTGATGTTCAGCCCCATGGAAATCTAGCGAAGCGTCTGTCCAAGGAGTGGGGCAGCTCACACAATGTTACAATAGGCATGGACGTTTCAAAGATGCCTTGTCCTATGTTCCCACACTCAATCGCCTGTGCAGTCTTGGCAAGAGGTGTGTGTGCGTGCACACACACACACACCGCATTTGACAAATCTGGCCATTTGACATCGCTTTATACGACTCAACTCAATCGTTTAATATCGAAATCTAGTTAAAACTAGTATAAAAAATCGATATTTTAATACTCTACGTCGTATAGTTAATTATTTTAATATTTATATTATCTTTTAAACTATTATCGATATAGTATATTACCCTAATACCTACTAAAAGGTATTAATAACGATAATACTAGTAAATAACGAGTATCCTAATAATATTACTAAGACTATTAGTATAAGTATAAAGAGTATATAGAAATATAAGTATATTCTATTAGATATTAGTAAAGTATTTTTACTATTGCGAATTTCCTAAAATACTAGAAAGCTTCTTATATAGGCGTTTAAGGTATAATATATACTATATTACTCCTTATACTTTATTGACTATAATTAATATTGTAAAGGAAGTTATAAACCTCCTTATATTGAAATTTAATTTATACTTCGACGAAATTTGTATTTTTTTAATTAATGAGTATAATATATACGTTTCGACCGAGATTATACGGCGGTACCTTCAATAGGAGAAGTAGAAGAAGAAGCGATTCTATATAAAAGTATTATAATAATCCCCTATATTAGTAGTTGAGTAAATATTAAAAATCTTTTTATTTATTATAAAAATATTTATATTCTATAACGAATTTAGTATAGATTAAAAGGATAGTATTTATTATACTAGTTAAGTACCTTATAGTACTATTGCGATAGTATTAAGTAAGTTCGTACGTAGTACGCGGTATTACTTCCTCTTAACTATTATAATAAATAGGTTATTTAATATATTAGTATTTAGAGGTGTAACGGACTTAGCTGGGGTTTAGGATTAGATAGTAAAATACCTACTCCTTAAAATAAATTTATTTCCCAGTTGTAATAGTATTTTAGTAATAGATAATATTAATTAGTACTCTTATACCGAATTCTAATACGCGTATAATTAGAAGGGGGTTCTATTGTAGTATTTATTACTGTACTCTCTCGAGTTTAACCCTATTGAGGTATATTTTAATAATTTTAAGTAGTAGTTTAAGAGGGTGTATTATAATGAGGGCGGTAATAAGATATTAGATAACGATTTTATTACATTTTTTAAACGATTAGTATAGGATATAGGGTATAGAGTATAATAAATCCGTAGCTATTTTAAAAATATAAAGTTAGTAATAAATCGATTTAATAATATTAATAAAGAGTATAGCGAATTGTATATTAATAAACTAATTGAATATAGAGAGATAGGTACTATATTTAAGCGGCAGTAGAAAATATAGAAGGGAGAGATAGATTTATATATATTAAATTAAGTTGTATATTAAAAATACTAGAAATATTAAAAATACTAAAAGTGTTAAAAGTGTTAAAAGTGTTAGAAATTGTATTTATTTATATAATAATACTAAAATGCTAGAAACCCCCTTCTTTCGTTATAAATCGATTTATAATATTATTATTGTTCGCTGGGACTATTGGTAATAGTGTTGCCTACCATAGAAGCGAGAATTCTAGTAATGTTGTATTCGAATGTAATATTGAATCGCGGGTTTAAAGTATATACTAGTTAATTAAATTATAGTAATAGGGGTTAGAGGGTATATTTATTATAGTTTAATTATATTATTAGTACTATATATTTAATTTTAAGGAAGTTTTTAATATTGTCCTTAAATACTATATAGAGGTTGTAATTAAACTCTAGTCTTGTAAATTATTTTACCGGCTACTCTTTGAGTGTGAATATATTAGGCGGCGCCTCTTTATTTTAGAATTTATTCTTTAAAGCAATTAGAGTTTTATATATTAGTATTATTTTAATTAATAATCCGATATAGTAATATTTATAGAATATTTTAAAGAATTTAGTAATAATCTTTTTAGTTGGCCAATTAAATAGGACGGAGGGTAGCGGTAATAAACGAAAATTAAGAGTTGAGGGTATAGGTAGATGTAGTATAAATAATTTTCCGGCCTCTATTAGGGAGTTTCTAATCTCTTTGCCTTCGTCCTCCTTGCCCGTTATTGATAGCGGTACAATTGATAGCGGTACCGGTAGTTAAGTAAATATTGTAGTTGCTATAGAGATAGGAGGAGGGTTAGTATTAGTATATTTAGTAGTAAGAATTTCGTAGTCGGTCGAGTACTTATAGAATGTAGTAGTAAAATATTTTAATAGTATATACGAATTAATAATTATTACTTTGCCCGGTAGGGGGAGAATGCCTACTATATTGTAATTGTAGCTACTAGCGATTGCCGAATTAGTAATAGAGCCGCCGGCGGTATAAGGTAATTAGACTTAAGGATATTGAAAGTAGGGAGGGAAGTATTAGTATAGTAATAAGTATAGCGGGTATAGGGGAGGAGGGTATAGTTAGTATAAACTTTTAAAATTGTCCTTCTTTAGTATAGTTTGTAATAGATTATTTATAGTCTCTATATTAGTATTATTATTATTGCTATTAATATTATTAATAATATTAATATTAATTATATCAGGAGGCTAAGAGCTTGTATACAGAAGCACCTCAGCGGCTGCTGCTCCCCTTCGTCAACTGACGCGTAGGATTACTAATAATAACGCCCATATTGGGTCGGGCTTGTAGGAAGGATAATCCGGCACTGCGCCGAGGTGTTAGATTAGTACGAGGTTCTATAATGCTCGTTAGCGGATAAATAGAGTTTATATAAGTATAAAAGAGGTTTAATAAA
>NC_026506.1:1846394-1847026 GCF_000182925.2 Neurospora crassa OR74A
ATTCGCTATTAATTATATTAAAGGTAATTCTAAGAATATATAAATTAAATATATATTAACTCTTTGTAGTAAGCCTAAGTATAATATTATTCGTAATACGCTTACGTAGAGTAACCTCTATACTTTCTTAGAAATTAAATATAATAATAATATTTAGGCTATTAAATAATCTACTCTTAATAAGTTTGAATGTATATAGTAAGGCGCTTTAGAAACTATTTATAATTTTTATAACTATTATTATATTAAAGAATTCAATTTATTATACAATTAATTAGAGTATATTCGGGTCGTTACTTAGGCTAATTAATTGCGCCCCCTTTTTAAATAAAGTATCCTTTTAACGGTTAATATTAATATAATAAACGAAGTAATAGTATATATAGAACGGTTAGAAAGCCTAAAAAGTATTGAATTGTTTGTATTATATTGTTAAAACTAAATATCTTTAAGGTATACTCTATTATTTTCTTCGTCTTTATACCCTCCTACTTCCTCTTCGAATACTCCTTTTTAATCGTTCTATAGTAATAACCCTTCCGATTTTCCTTATCGCCCCCCTACCACTTTCTAAATAAATCCTAATTTTATTTATTCCCTTTATTACTAAAAAGGCTATACGTATAGCCGGT
>NC_026506.1:2788223-2849777 GCF_000182925.2 Neurospora crassa OR74A
TTCGCTAAAGTAGTCTCCTTCGTATTTAGCTTCGCTATAGCGGGCGTAAATATTATTTTAATAGTAGAATTTTATTATATATCCAATTCCCTAATATTTAAAGTATTATTAAATATTACTTAAAATTTAGAACGGTTTATATAAATATATACTATTATCCTAAAGAAAAAAGTTATCCTAAAAGAAATACGCCGCTAATATAGTAACGACTTCTATAAGGAGCAAACTTCTATTTTCTCTATCTCTTTTCTTTTATAACCGAATTCTAATAATAGATACCTCCAAATTCCTTTCCTTTACTATATTCGAAATAACTTCCATTATAATATAATTATTAACGCTATCCTAGGGCACGCCCCGAACTAATATACCTACGGTACTTATAGTAATAAAAGTATTAGGGCTGAAAATTTCTTTAGCCTACACTTAATTTCACTAATACTAAGTATATATATATTTATTAAATATAATTATATAATCTCCAATTATTAGTATTTTAATAGCTATACGGATTATTAGGCCGGGTTTCTTCTTACTTAGGCAAATAGCTAGGGTCGTCTTCGTATCTTTATTCGAACAATTTACGAATTTAGCGGTAATTATTACTCCTTTAATAATAAATTATTATTCAAAATTAGAGGGGATAAACTTTTTAATAGTAATAGGTAATTATTAGAGGGTAATACCAATTTTATTCGAATTAATTTTCACTATAATATTAGCTTAATACTTCGGTACTTCTTAAGCACCTTTTTTAATTTCCTTTAAAATATCCT
Source organism: Neurospora crassa OR74A (assembly GCF_000182925.2). Classification (NCBI taxonomy): domain Eukaryota; kingdom Fungi; phylum Ascomycota; class Sordariomycetes; order Sordariales; family Sordariaceae; genus Neurospora; species Neurospora crassa. The sequence continues at coordinate 2,789,000 of NC_026506.1, forward strand.
TCTTTAGGTTATCGAAATCCTTCCTAATAATAAATTAGTCGGTTCTAACCTTATCAACCTCGGGTTACATAGACCCACTTTTTCTAATATATACCTTTACAAATTCGAAAAATAACTTTCGAACCCAACGACGGTCCTTAGTCGAAATAGTATTATAATCTATAGATTTATTCGCTTTAGCAATAAACTTCTTTAATATTTCATTATCTTCTTCCATTTTATCCGAAATCTTCGTAGTAAATACGGCTTTAGGATTATTATATATTAAAATTTCCACGAACGGGTTATAAACGCTATTTTCAAGTCTATAAGCACCGCTATCGATAATTATTAGTAATAATAATACAACACCGTTATTATATTCGTCGCAAGACATCGTAAGGGACGTAAATGACCTTCCTAAGTCGATTGCCGTTGTTAGTTTTCGTTTTGGAGCACTCCTCAACCAGAAATCGGCGTTTCTGGTTTCAAAGCAGTTTTTATTTACCCCCTATAGTAAATTAATTTATCGTACCTATATAAGGAGGTAAATAGCCCTTAAATTAATTCTATTTTCTAAATTCTAATTAGGATAATAGAAATTAAAGTCCCCGATAGTAATTAAATCTCCTATTAGGGGTCCGGCCTCAATAAATTCGAAGAGTAGTAACTTTTATTAATATTCCGGCGTTCCTTGTATAAAGATAGGAGAGTAAATAGATTAGACGGTTATTAGATCCTTTAAATGTTTAAATATAATTGTAGTTTAATTTTTTCTAATTTAGAAATTTGAATCCTTTAAATTCTATTTCTTATTTATATATATTACTACCCTTTCTTTTTTTTAAATAATCAACCCTAAAATATCTCCCGCTTTTAAAATAATAGATATCCCTATTTGAATACTATTTAACTCTTAAATTATTATATTATTATAGGTCTCCTCTTATTTGAATAGAAATTTTCCCCTCTCGTACAATTTCTTTACGTTTTAATAGAGTATTTTTAATTAAACTATTAATTATTTTAGAATAGGGTTCTTTCTAATCCCTCGGCGGAAGATAAGGGTACTATTTCTTTAGGGGGGGTTATAATTATATAGGCGCTATTACCGCTATATAACCAATTTCCTCTTACATTCTATAAGTATATATAATATTTATTTATTAGACTTTATAGCGTTATAGGTTTCGGCTAGGTGGATAGGCCGATTAATTTTTTTAGTTATTCCTTTTTTATACCTCCTCTAATATATTTTTCTAGGGTAATAATAGTATAGGAGCTAGGGGGGGCGTTTAGTAGGACGCTTTTATTTCTAATTTCTATTATTAGCTTTAATACCTTTCTAGTTAAGTTTTTGTAGGGGGCGAATACCTGCGGCCTTTCAATATATATAATAAATACCTTTATAATTGCCTTCCGGAGAATAGGGTATTCCTTATAGTTATATACGTAATACCCCTTCTTCCTATATAATTTATAATAGACGAATAATTTATTATTATTAAATAAGTAATTTACTTTACTAAAGCGTTCTCCTTCGTATTTAGCTTCATTGTAATAGGCGTAAATATTATTTTAACGGCAAAATCTTACTATATATTTAATTCCTTAATATTTAAAGTATTATTAGATATTATTCGAAGATTAGAATAGTTCGTATAAGTATACGCTATTGTTTTAAAGGAAGAAGTTATTTTAGAGGAAGTACGCCGCCGATACAGTAGCGACTTTTATAAGGAATAGGCTTCTATTCTCTTTATTTCTTCTTTTCTATAGCCGAATTCTAATAATAAATACCTCCGGGTTCCTCTCCCTTATTACATTTAAAATAGTTTTTACTATAATATAATTATTAATACTATCCCAAAGTACGCCCTAAGTTAATACACTTATAGTATTTATAATAATAAAAGTATTGGGGCTGAAAATATCTTTAGCCTATATTTAATTTTATTAATATTAATTATATATAAATTCGTTAAATATAATTATATAATTTCCGGCTATTAGTATTTTAATAGTTGTGCGGATTATTAGGCCGGGTTTCTTCTTACTTAAGTAAGTAGTTAAGGTTGTCTTTATATTTTTATTCGAACGGTTTATAAAATCGGTAGTAATTATTACTATTTTCATAGTAAATTGCTGTTTGGGTTAGAGGGAATAAACTTCTTAGTAATAGTAGGTAGTTATTAGAGGGTAGCATTAACCGTATTCGGGCTAGCTTTTGCTATAATATTAATTTAATACTTCGGCGCCTCCTAGGCGCCTTTTTCAATCTCTTTTAGAATATCCTTCTTTAAATTATCAAAATCCTTCTTAGTAATGAATTAGTCGGTTCTAACCTTATTAGCTTCGGGTTATATAGATCTTCTTTTTCCGATACGTACTTTTACGCATTTAAGAAATAGTTTTCGAATTTAATAATAGTCCTCGGTTAAAATAGTATTATAGTCTATAAATTTATTTATTTTAGTAATAAACTTCTTTAATATTTTATTATTTTTATTTGTTTTATCCGAAGTCTTTGTAGTAAATGCGGCTTCGGGATCGTTATATATTAAGATTTCCGCGAGCGGGTTGTAAATGCTATTTTCAAATCTACGAGTACTACTATTAATAGCCATCGGTAATAATAATATAACGCTATCGCTACACTCGTCGTAGGATATTGTAGGGGATATAAACGACCCTCCTAAGTCGATTACCGTTATCGGTTTTCGTTTTGGAGTACTCCTCGACTAGAAATCGGCGTTTCCGGTTCCAAAGCAGTTATACGATTTTTATAGTTATACTCCCAAATAATTATAATAAATATATTAAAATATTCTAAATTAATGCTACGCACTACAAATGTATAACAACTTTCAAACTCTTGAAGCAATAGAATAATAAGCGCTAGGGTAAAAGGAAGAACTAAAATTCTAATTATACCTCTAGCTAATTCTCCTCTAAACCCTCTAAAACCCAATTCGCAACTATATAAAATTAAAACCCCCCTATAAATAATTCTAATTTATCTTCTACTAAACTAAGTATAAAGGACGCTAATAATAATACTAATATATTTATAAGCAAAATAATAATTAGCCTTGCCCGCGGATACAGCGGTGCTCGAAGAAATAAAAACAATAGTACTACCCGCTACACCAAATAAATCTCCAACGAAGAACGCTAAAAATATAGAGGGAATAACCTATATATAAAGTATGATACTTCCAATTATTATATAATATACTACCTATACCTACTAACTATAAACCCTAAAAATAAAATTACTATTAATACAACTATAACCGCTACAGCCCCTCCTATATTAGAAGAAGAAGAATAATATAAATTTGTAATAGAGGATTAGGGAAAAGAATAATTCTAGTACGTAATTAGGCATTAGAATCCCTAGAAGTATTAAATAATAAGATAGAAGACTTCAAATTGGAAAATGAATTAGAAATTAAGCCTACTTTAATTCTACTTATTATTAATAATCATAATTTATTCTACATCCTTATAAACGAAGGTTACTAATACTATACTACAATTAATAAAAAGGTTATTTACAACCTTAGAATCCCTATAATTCTTATCCCTTTACGCTAAGTAAAGGGCGTATTTACAACTATAGAAAGCGCTACTATTAAAAACCTCGCTTAATTTATAATAGAAATTAATAATTATATTAAACCTATAATAATCTTATTCCCTATACTATAACTATAGCGCCTTATTAGTATAGGGTCCTTCTCTAGTTCTCTAGAAGGGAAAACCGTATAGTATTAAACACCGCCGAATGAAAACCCTTAGCTCTATTTCGGTCGTAATTCTCTACGCCGCTCCTACTTTACTTATAATTATAATAATTTTTACCTACTACTATAGTAAACTAATCTCGTCTCTCCCACTACTATATTATTTTAATATTAGAATAATAAGGATAATAGGAATAGGACTAAATTAAGCGTACTACTTCCTTTACTACCTTTCTATTTTATTTCCTACCGCTCCTTCCTTCGCTTTCTCCCCGCTTCCCTATCCTATTTTCCTATTTATTACTCTACTTCTCCGCCTCCTTATTCCGTTTACAACCACCTCCGCCCTATTATTTACTCTATTACCCCGCAAATCTACCTCTATTTATAATTATATAAGGACCCCCTTCCTTCGTCTGTATATTCCCCTACGCAGCGCCCCTTCCTAGTCCTCCTTCTCTTTCTTCCCTATCGCAACCTCCAATAAGATAGCTTCCTCCGGCCGTTATCGCCCTAGCCCGATCGACTTGACCTCCGACGTAGAGGGTCCCTCCCCTAGCGCGTCCCCGGGCCCTACGTGTATTAAACCTATAGTAATGTATATTATCCCTAAATTAAAATACCCCTTAATGTTAAATAAACTATAACTCGTTACTTATAGAACCTACTCAGTACCCTATAAGAAGCACCTCTATATAGGAGTAGCAGGTAATTAGATCCTCTACGTTGGAAATAAAGAAAAAGAAAAAACCGTATTTATTAAAAAAGTAAAATCCGCCGTATATATAATAGCTACTAAATTTATAGGTACTATTAACTATATACGTAAAGAATATAGCTAAACTACGGCCGAAGATTATATTTTTATTATTAGCCTTAAAAATATAGAAAAGGCCTTTACCCTAAAGAAAGGCTATATAGAAATCTAATTGTAAGAAAAAATCCTTAAACGATTTTATTACCTTCTCCCCCTATAAATAAAAGAAGAAGCTAATAAATTTAACCCTTATAAACCCAATATTAACTACAAAATTCCCCTTAAGAAGGGCCTAAATAGGTAGGACCTCCCCCTCCCCTTCAGCCTCCTATACAATATATTTAGAGAGGAGCTACTAATATTAAAGAAGATACTTAGGGACTTCCTCGATAAAGGATATATTCGGACGAATAACTTAAAAGTTAGAACCCCAATATTATTCATCCGCAAACTAGAAAGCGGACTTCACTTCTACTATAACTATAGAACTATAAATATTATTACCCATATAGACCACTACCCTTTCCCCCTAATTCAAAAAACTTTTAAAATTTTAAAAGGAATATACTAATATACGAAAGTCGACATTATAATAGTAGTTTACAAAATATATATAACTATAAGGGAGGAGAGTAAAACCACCTTCTAAACCCTCTATAAACTTTTTAAGTAGATAATAGTCCCCTTCGGTCTCTCTCGAGCCCCAACTTTATTCTAAAGGTATATCAATTCCATTTTCTATAATTATCTAAACAATTTCTACTTTACTTATATAAACAATATACTTATTTATTCTTTTAAATTTAAAAAAAAAACTATAAGAAGAAAGTAATAATAGTTCTAGAAAAACTTAAGGAATACAAACTATACCTCAACTTCAATAAATATAAATTTTCTATAAAAAAGGTTAAATATCTCAATTTTATTATTTATACGGGTATAAACGTATAAACCGACCCCAAGAAAATTAAAGCAATTTTCAATTAGCTTACTCCTACTTTATAGAAAAGTGTATACAACTTCTTTAAATTTATAAACTACTACTATATATTTATCCCCTAATTTTCTAAAGTAACTATACCCCTAATTAAACTTATAAATAAGGGAATTACATTCGAATAGATTAAGGAATATAATGTAACCTTCTACCTCCTTAAACGCCTATTTACACGCGCGCCTATTTTTATAAAATTCAACCCCAACTGTAAAACCTTTTTAAAAACTAATTATAGTAATTATACGCTTAGAGGTATACTAATATAAGAAGTAAATAATAGTACCTAGCGTACTATAACTTTCTATTCTAAGAAATTCTCTATAATAAAATATAATTACCTTATTTACAATAAAAAAATATTAACGATTATTTCGTACCTCAAAAAATAGTCCGTAGAATTATATAATTGCGAAGCCTTTACAATCCTTATTAATTACTATAACTTCGAATATTTTATAGAATACTAAGGTCTCTTTAAGCAATAAACTTACTAAGTAGAATATTTATTATAATTTAATTTTCACCTTATTTACTTCCTAAGTAAAGAAATTATAGTCCTAAATATATTATTCTATAAAGATTAAAACTAGCCCTCAAATAAAGACCGTAAAGTTAAAAATATATAATTTATTCCCGAGGCAACCCTACAAATATACATCCGAATCTCTACTTCTACCGTCTCCCCGGCAGAAGGTATATATATATTTAAAAATCCGGATTTACAATAGCTCTAGGATCAAACCATCTACTTTAACTCTATATACTAAACCGCCCTATACATAATTAAAAACAACACTCGAACCTTCGTACCGTTACTTTAATCAAGAATTCAAATTACTAATTACTTTATAAATACATTAAACCAACTATACTATAGGGCACCTCTAAATCCTAAGGACCCTAACTATATCCGAAACTATAGTATTCGCAATTACTAATTAAGAATAGTAATTTAATACCCTCTATAGAACTATTATAATATATAAAGCCGCGGCCATTAATTACCCTAATAAAAAGGAAATAATCTTTACTCTTTTAAAAGAATACTACTAACTTCCATTAGGAACCTACATACAATACTTCCTATACAACTATTATATTTACGATTCCACAAAGGTCTAGAGAAATATAAAGAGAAGCTTTCTATAAACGTTAACAACCCTAAACCAATACTATAGGGCTATTTAAATAAATTTTATTACCAACTTCCCGAATACTAATAGTAATACGTACCTATAAATTGTTAAAAACCAATTTGATAAGAATATTATTCTCAAACTTATACCCTCTATAAATACAAACCTCTATATAGAATACTTGCTTTAATACTTCGTACGCTACTATAATCAGCTATATTTAATTATTAGTAATAGAAGGACTAATTAGACAAGTAGGTTTCAGAAACATTTCTATAAACTAATATATATAGAATAACTCCTTAATATAGCCTACTACCCCCAAATTAATAGTAGCTCTAAAAGAATAAACTAAGAAATATACACTTTCTTCAGAGCTTATATTAACTACCTACAAAATAGTTAGAATTATTAAACCCCTATAGCCTAACTAACAATTAACAATAAAATAAATACTTCTATTAATATAACCCCCTTCTTTACAATTTACAACTATAAAGTAGGCCCAATTATTCTTATTATTGAAGAATCCCTAAAGGAGCTACCTATTATATCTATCCCTAAATAAAAAACCTACGAATCCATAGAGAAATTATAATGAATTTCAAATATATATTAAATAACTATAATTACGGCCGTATAATAGTATAAGAAATTTACAAACCACTCCAAATAACTAACTAAATACTTCCAAATCGGAAATAAAATTTATATTATAGGGCGCGAGCAAGCACTAAGGTAAGACTTTGATTGTTGTGCGAGGAATAGGAAGAGAATCCTATACGCGCACGAGAACTATATAGGGCATGCTGTGTGGGTCCGGTATACGGACCCAGCACGTATGTACGTAACTACTGCTATTGTATTGCACTTAGATAGCTATAAGCTAGCTATACTACTATAGTATAGTACCCTTCTATATATAAGAATATGGTAGTAATGCCTATAATACTACCTTCCCTTAAAATGAAGCTCCTATTCGAAAAATCTATTATTATTGATAAAGTAGACCCTCTTGATCCTTCCCGTGGCTATATTTAATTAAATACCGGTAAAAGTTTCGCTAAGACGGGAGGCTATTTAGTATTCGAATTCCCGTTTAGGGGTAGAATACTAATTGAAATATCGTTAAATTTGACTCTTCTATTATAAGAATTATTATTACCCTTAATAATCTATTTACACTTTATAAACTGCTCTAATTACTATATATAGAGGACTTTAACGATTCTTACTATTACTAGCCCTACCGGGGGTATTATAGGGACGCCTATAGTATAGCGGTTTACGGGGACGCCTATAACTGTTATTAGTATAAGTTTGGAGAGTTTGTACGTTTAATTCCCTACTTATAATTCGTTTTTCTCTTTAAATATTTAATTGTTGTATTACTAACCTCTTTTAAATGCTTCTTATCTTCCAATCTTATCCGTTATAGGTTTTATTCTAATATAGATTATATATAGGCCGTTTTAGGGAATAGGAAATATAAAACCGTTGTAAGATGTATTATTTTTTAGTACTACCAATAGTTGCCTTATAAAAGGGTATATTATAAGGTATTCGATTAGGGTACATAGAATAAGTCGATTTAAACTCCTCTTTTTTTTTTGTAATTTGAGGCTTAGTTTTGTACTTTTATACTTTATTTCTCTAATTGTAAAAGGCCGAAATATTATTTATTATTTAATTTTATACTCCTTCTTATTTACTAATTATCCGCTACTAATATTACTGTAATTAAGATTGAGGGTTAATCCTAAGTGTTACTCCCGAGAATTGTTTTTATTTTTTACTAAGTCTTCTATCCTTTTTTAAAATTTGGGTAAGGAGGATTAAATTCTAGGTAATTGTTATAAAATTGCTAAATTAATTCTTAATAGCTATTGAAGTTCTTGGTTAGTTGTTAATTTAGTAGGTAGTATAATTATTTTACGAAATATTTCTAAGAGCCGTCTATTCTCTAGTAGTTTAGTAGCTCTTCGAATTCCTATTGCTTATCTTCTTCAAATTCGTTTATTTTAATAACAATTATACCCTTATTTACCTTAACGTTTATTATTAATTCTCTCTAATTAGGGAGTCCTTCGATATAAGGCTTTACTCGGGATATATTAATAACGTAGGTAACTCTTATATTTTAAGGTAGGGTTAATTCTACTATATACGAATTTACTTTTATAATACAAAAGGGGCCTTCGAACTTGGGTATTAGTTTATTATACGGGCGTCCTATAGTGTAATTACTTATATTAAATATAATTTTATTATTAATTTTATACTTAGAAATATCTATACACTTCTTATTCACTACTACTTTATATCGCTCTTATACTTATAATAATAAAGTTTTAATAAAATCCTAAATTTCCTTAAAGCGTATAACTAATTGGTTGGCGTTAAAGATCTATTTTTATTGTATATCTATTACGTTAGAAGGTAGTAGCGTAGTCGGTTCTATACCTATACGAGGGTAAAAATTATAGTTGGCGAAGAATGGAGTAACTCTTATTAATACCGATTTAAGGTTATTGCTTTGAAATTCGGCTAAAGGTAGTTAATTTACTTAATTATCTTACGCTTAATTAATAAAGGTTCGTAAATATTATTCTATTTCTATATTAATCCGTTCTATTTACCTATTTATCTCCTTATAGTATAGTATAAATAGTTTTAATTTAATACTTAATTGCTATAATAATTACTTTTACAAAGCTAATATAAATTAGATACTTCTATTAGATATAATAGTATTTAGGAGGCTGTAGAGGGTGTAAATATAGACGATAAATTTCTCTACTAATTCCTCTATTAATAATCCTTTAATTAAAATAAAATATTGTATTTTTGTAAGCTTATTTACTATAATTAATATATATTTATACTTAATACCTCTACTTACCCTCGTTAATTTAGGGAACGGAGTTATATAATTGATAGAGATATCCCTCTTGGGGGCGTACAGAATTAGTAATGGCTTTAAAAACCCTACTAGCGATATTCTAGTAGCTTTAGTCTTACTATAGGGAATATACGCCCTATAATAAGCATTTACTATAATAATTATTCCGGACTAGAAATACCAATATATTAGTACTATTATTTTATTTCTGCCTAAATAGCCTCCTTATATTAATGAATAAATACGGTGGATTAATTTAAGTTGGACTTTCTCGTTGTTAAGGGGAATTATTAGCTTATCTTAAAATATAACCCTATTATTAACTATATAATATTCGGCGAAGGGGATTCTTAATTTCTTCTTTAGGTACTTTAGCTAATTATTCCCTATTCGGATAACTTTTCGAATATTAATTATTATAGGCGAATTAACGTAGGTACAGTCTACTAAATTATTTGTATAAATGCCTAGCCCCTCCTAGTCTTCTTCTTTAAAATTGTTTTCTAGAATATAAATAATAAGGGGAATCCTATCTTTAAATATAGTATTTATTATAAATCCTTTGCTATTAACATTTAAAAGCTCTCTATTATTAAAGGATTAGTTAAAGCGGTCCGGGTCGATAAGTAATTTTTTTTTAGCTTTTAGCCTGTCGTTTGTTTCGTTTTTAAGGATATATTTTAACTTCCTACTTAGGGCGTTGGGCTTAACGTTCGTTCATCCCGGCTGATATTTAATTGTAAGATTAAATTTAGATAAGAATTTAAATTACTATATATACTATAGTATAAGCCTTTTAATAGTATGGAACGTTTTTAAATTTTTGTAATTTATAATAATCTTAAATAGTTAGGTAATTCCCTCTAATTCCGGCCTCTATTCTTCTAGCGTTTTAACGACTGCTAATAGTTCTTTATTATATATATTATAATTATATTCGGCCGCTGAATATTTTATTAAGAAGTAGACTACTAGGTAGAAATCCCTTTTATAAATTTAGGAGAGGGTACCTCCTAACGATTAATTTAAGGTATTAACCTTTATAATTATAGGCTTTTCCTAATTGTAAATCTTTAGAACCGGAATAGATGTGAACGCTGTTTTTAAAGATTTAAAGGCGTTATTATACTCTTTATTCTACTACTATTCAATTATTCTTTTTATTAATTTATATAATAATTTACTTATATAGGAAAACCTAGCGATGAACCTTCGGTAAAAGTTCGCGAACCCTAAGAAATATTGTAATTAATATTTATTTGTTAATACTTCCTATTTCGTAATTGCTTTTACTTTTTTAGGATTTATCTTAATACCGCCTGGGGTAATAATTAGCCCGAAATATTTAATTCTTTATATATAGAATTTATATGTATTAATATTAATTTAAAGGCCTATATTAATTAAGTATTGTAGTACTTCCTTAATATATTTAACGTAGTCCTTATAGGTTTCTAAGAAGATTAAAACATTATTAAGGTAAGCGGTTGTATAGATATTAAGGATATTATATAGTATATTATTAATAAAATTCTAGAAAGAGGCTAATACTCCTAAGAGCCCGAATAGGTAAATTAGCAATTCGTATAATCCGAATTATATAATAAACGCTATGAATTATTTATAGCCTTCGGTTATTCTTAATTTATTAAATATTATAATAATATTTACTTTAATAAACTATGTAGCTCTGTAAATAGCGTTTAGTATTTTTTTAATTAATAGTAGTAGATATTTATTCTTTAATAAGATTTTATTAATTCCTCTATAATCGATATAAATCCTTACGCTGCTACCCGGTGTTTTTATTAATAGGATTAGGGAGGCTACGTTTGAGGTAGAAGGCCGGATAAATCCCTTTACTAAATTGTTATCCAATTATTATTTAATAATTTTTAATTTTTATAGTAATATTGGCCTCGCCCTCGAATATAGTAGTAATTCTACCCCCGGCTTCAATTTGATCTTATAGTTGTATAAGCGGTATTTTAGAATTATTTTGGCATTTATTAGGTTTACTACGTAAGATAAATCTTTATACTTATTTAGGAAGTGGGCTTTAATTTACTCCGGGGTATATTTCGGCTTTATTAATTTCTCTATAAATTTTTATATATCCTTATTCGAAATACTATAGATTTTATTAATTTCGGTAAGTACTGTAGGTATTTTCTTCCCTTCGGGTATTTTTTGCTTATCCCTATTAAATCCCAATCTATAAATATAGTTAATAAAATTATAGGCTGCTTCGCCTAGCTAGAGGGAATATTCGCCGGTAGTCTCGCCGGCCGCTTCCTTCTTATATAAATTAATAAAGTTATAAACTTTAGCGTCTTTAAAGTACGGTTTATAAAGTTTACCCTTGCCTTATATAATTTCCTTCTAGGTATTTTCTAATAGCGCTAGTATCGATATAGCTTCCCCTTTATTTTTTTATATTTCTTTAAACTCTACCTACGTAATCGAACTAATTTAAACCCCTTTTAACTTTATATTTAGTATAAAGGTCCTTCCGTTAATAAATTTAAAGTCTAAAAGGTCTAGTTCCGCTATATTAATTATTAGTTCGAATAGTCGGAATATAGTCCGTTTAACTCTTTTTAACTACAGTAGTATTTAGATTCGTCGCCCGCCGACGGTCTTTATTCGTATTTTAGCCTTTTTTAAGGCTAGTTTCCTTTTTAGACTAAAAGGTTCTTTAAATATATTTACGTATATTAATAAGGAGGGGGATTCTATTATTATAGCTTAGCTTCCCTTAGGAGCTTTTGTAATATTAATTATCCAATTAGGGAGATTCTTTTCGTTTAATAATAGTCTTATTCCCTATACTATAACTATAGCGCCTTATTAGCATAGGGTCCTTCTCCAGTTCTTTAGAGGGGAAAACCGTACGGTATTAAACACCGCCGGATAAAAACCCCCAGCTCCATTTCGGTCGTAGTTCTCTACGCTGCTCCTACTTTATTTATAGTTATAACGGTTCTCACCTACTACTATAACAAATTAATTTCGTTTCTTTTATTGCTACGTTATCCTAATACTAGAATAATAAAAATAATAAGAATAGGATTAAATTAAACGTACCACTTCCTTTACTACCTTTCTATTTTATTCCCTATTGTTCCTTCCTCCGCTTTCTTCCCACTTCCCTATCCTATTTCCCTATTTATTATTCTATATTTCTACTTCCTTACTCTATTTATAAATACTTCCTTCCTATTATTTATTCTACTACCCTATAGATTTACCTTTATTTATAATAGTATAAAGACCCCTTTCCCTTATTTATATAATCCCTTATATAGCGCCCCTTCCTAATCCTTCTTCTCCTTCCTCCTTATTATATCTTCTAATAAAATAATTTCCTCCGGCTATTATCGCCCTAACCCGATCAATTTAACTTCTAACGTAGAAGGTCCCTCCCCTAGTATATCCCCAGGCCCTATATCCCCTACGGTTGTACCTCTAGAATTTATATTCCTTATTTATACCCTTCGCAATTTCTTTAATAATTATTCTCCTTTAAATTAATATAATTTCCTTCTTCTTTATTTTCTTCGGCCCTTATATTAATTTAATTAGTATTATTCGTAATAATAATAGTCTTATTCCCTATACTATAACTATAGCGCTTTATTAGTATAGGGTCCTTCTCTAGTTCTTTGGAGGGGAAAACCGTACGGTATTAAACACCGTCGGATGAAAACCCCTAGTTCCATTTCGGTCGTAGTTCTCTACGCCGCTCCTACTTTACTTATAGCTATAACAGTTTTTACCTACTATTATAACGAACTAATTTCGTCTCTTCTACCGCTATATTATCCTAATACTAAAATAATAAGGATAATAGGAATAGGATTAAATTAAGCGTACCGCTTCCTTTACTACCTTTCTATTTTATTCCCTACCGTTCTTTCCTCCGCCTTCTTCCCGCTTCCCTATCTTATTTCCCCGTTTATTACTCTACCTCTCCGCCTCCTTACCCTATTTATAAATACTTCCTCCCTATTATTTATTCTATTACTTTACAAATTTATATTTATTTATAATAATATAAGGACCCCCTTCTCTTATTTATATAATCCCCTATATAACGCCCCTTCCTAATCCTTCTTCTCCTTCCTCTTTATTATACCTTCTAGTAAAATAGCTTCCTCCGGCCGTTATCGCCCTAATCCGATCGATTTAACCTCCAACGTAGAAGGTCCCTCCTTTAGTACGTCCCTAAGCCCTATATCCCCTATAGTCGTACCTTTAGAACTTACATTCTTTATTTGTACCCTTTGTAATTTCTTTAATAATTATCCTCCTCTAAACCGGTATAACTTCCTTCTTTATTCTCTTCAATTCTTATACTAATTTAATTAATATTATTCGTAAAATTCCTTACCTTTACTATACTTTAAATTTCACTTCCATCCTACGTAGCAATAAGCCTAACTCCCCTAATACTTTTTATAAGATTATTATTAAAAAAATTTATTTTATTTCGATAATTAATAAATTTCTTATTCTTTATATTTCTTTTCCTTCATTATTATTTAACTTCTATCCTAGCCAGCGGTATTTAGAATACTATTTACTCCTATACTTATAAAATATATATATTAAATATTCCTATAGGTTTGTACAACGCCTATAATATTATTTAAACGGCAGCCGTTACTATAATATTGGGTAATTAGAATAGGTTCGAATTTAACCTAAATACCTTCGTTTATATCGCTAATAATTTTACCTATTATATATATATTCGTTTAAAGTATAATAAATTACCTACTAACTACGAGCATCTTCCCTACGCTATTAATTATAATATTACCGATTTTTAGTAGAAGGGTTATTATAAATTAATTATAAGAGATATTTATTATAATCGTATCCCTTCTCTTCCTAACAATAATATTATAAACCCGGTTCAAATTACGTCCAGCTCTAATAGTAGCGCTATTATTCTTACGTATATTATATCCAATAGTAGTAATTTTCTTACTCTTATTTATATAATTTCTAATTTTAATAGTAGTAATTCTATTTTTAGTAGCCCTATAATTATTAATATTCCCGGCCGCCCCCTTATAAATAATAATTGGGTTTAGTAGCGCTATAAGGTTACTATAAATTAGGTTCGTATAATAGAATTATTCGAATAGTTTCTTAAATGTAATTAAGCGTTCGCTAAATAGTATTTTTCGGTTTTTATTATAACTATAATTTAGATAATTTTTATAATTAATATAATTGTCTCTTCCTTACTTCCGTCCTTCTATTTTAGTATTATTAATATTCTATATTCTTCTTAAGAGTATTTTGTAATCTCTTTACACTACTCCTCCTCTAATTTAATTATTAATTAATACTCTCTCAACCTCCCTAACCTTAATACCTATAATAGAATTCTTTTAGCTTTAACTCTATTATTTAGGAACTCCTAGAGTTCTTCCTTTATTAGTAGCTAAGCTTCTAAATTATTTTAGAAATTAGTATTTATATTAAGGTAATTTAAGATAATATAAATAAAGGTCTCCTTTTTAAATCTATAAGCGTAAATAGGGGTTAAGATATCCGGTACTTTCCTTTTATAGAGGAAAACCCGGAGGCTAATAATTTCCGTCCTAATTTAAATAAGGAGGGAGTTTTTCGTTTTAATTAATAAATACAATTCTTCTTTATCTTCTCTTAATTTTCAACGTCTTCCTTTCTTCTTTTTCGTATTAATTATATATTACTAAATAGCTTCTCTATTAAATTTAAGAATAAGGTTAATAATAGTAAATTCGTATTATCGCCTTAATTTTGCTACCGCTACTACTAAATAGTAATTATAATATAATACTTATTTCCGATTTATTGTATTTTCTAACTACTCTTCCCAATTAGCGGCTATTAATTCTAGGATTTACAATAGCAATAGTTAAGTCCCTAAATCCAGGGGAGGGCCGGTTACTATTACTAGTAATTTCTCCGTTAACGCTTATTCCTCGGCCTATTATACTTTAATTACGCCGCTTTCTAATTTATTAGTAGGTAGCCGACTTTTCGATTATTATATTTGGATGTAACTAGAAATTTAAACTATTATTCCCCGTACGAACCGGGTTTAGTCCGTCCGAGCGAGCCTTTCTTCGAAGGTTCGGACCCTTTTATTAAAGTAGAAGTCGAACGGTAGATAGAATATTTCCGTCTCTAAATTTCTTATTAATATAATTTTATACGCCCCGGTAATAATTTTTAAATATTTAATCTAATATTTCGCTAACTTAATTACAATCCCTCGCAGTTTCCTATTAATTTCGGTTGGTTGGTAGAATATTGAAGTTCTATATATAATAGTATTACGAATATATTTAGTATATATTTCCCTTACCCGAATAAAGGAGCAACCCTATATTTTTATTACTAATTTTATAAGTATATTCGTCTAAATCATTATTTTTTATTTTACCGCTTCCGCGTAAGCCCTATAATTAAATTTATAATTTAGCTATACCCTTAGGAATTATATTAATTCTATTAATTAAAGTATAATATCCCCGAATTAGAGAGTTTTCGTCCTTAGTACCCTTATCCGCGTAAAATACATTAGCTCTATCTTAGTCGCTTCGAACTCTATACCTCTCGCCCCTACTTATTCTAAATATATTTCCTATACTATCTATAATATTTAATAATTTTCTTTAATAATATAGGCTACTACTATAATATTAATATTATTTACAAAGCTAATTATAATTATATTCGGAATTACTACTAACTTCCGGTATAATAAGGTAATAAAGAAAATAAATAGAATAGGGGAGAAGGGGGAGCCTTGCAATACGCTAATAATAATTATATAGGGGCGGAACGTTTCGTTATTAAAAAAGAGGGAACCTCTCTTCCTAGTAATAAAGTTCGCTACTTACCTAATAATCTATATTAGGAGTTATATTTCCTATAGGGTATATAAAAGCTACCTATAATTAACTCTATTGAACGCTCCTTTTAAATTAAAGAGTATAAGGAATATTACGGCTTTAAATTTTTAAGTTATATATACCGTATTAATAATTACCTAGATTATAAATTCTATTAAATAACCTATTTAATTACCTATTTAGCCCTCCGGTAAGAAATTAAACTCTTTAATTACCTACGTAAATCTTTTAATTATAAATACTTCGAAGATTTTTCCTATATTATTAAATAGTAATATCGGTCTCTATACGCTTACTAACTTTTATTAAGTAGCGCTCTTTCTAGGCTTTTTAAGAATAACGATTTTTGTATCCTTAAACCGCTATAGGAAATAACCGAATCGGAGGCTAGCGGATACTAAATATATTATAACTTACTAGAATAGCTACCTATATAACTTTAAAAATCTATTTAAATACTAATCGACCCCGGGGGCTTTATTAAGTATTATCTAGGAAAGTATATTCTAAACGTCCTCTTTATTAATTAAATTGTTAATAACTATCGGGTTAATACCCTCTAGTAATTTAATCTAATCTAGTAGGTAATCTATTAGAACCTCTACCTTCGGGAAAAAACGATTGGTAAAAATTTTAGCCTTACTATTATAGTCTTTAATTTCTATTACCCCTTTATAAATTTAAAGGGCTAGTAATTTAAGTAGATTTATTAATCGGTAGCTTTAAATCCGGGCCTATTATTTTAATAATTAGAATTAATTTAAATTCTTTAAAATTTTAGTAATGTTATTATACTACGTAACCTACTAAGCCTTTATAATAATCCTCTTCTTTTTTATTATAATTTTAATAAACTCCTTCTAATTTAATACTATTTAATATTTAAACTACTCCTAGTATATCCTTTACGCTTCTTTTATAACCGTTTTACAATTTAATATTTACTAATTCGCTTTCTTCCCTCAACCTTTCTTCTAATACGGAACGAATTCCTCTATAATACTTATAAATTTTCCATCGAACTTACAAAAAGCGAATTTAAAATCCTCTATTATATTAATCCTTTTTAGGACTAATATCCATTTCTCTAACGCCTCCTTCACCTTCTCTATATTTATAAAATTTTAATTATATTTTTCTTTTTCTTTAATCTTTTTATTTTTTCTTCTCGTTTAAACCTAAATTTCTTAAGAGTAATAGTCCAAGCCGGTTTATTCGTACCGCTATACTCCCTAATATTCAACCTTAACCCCGGGTAATAGCTATATATAATTAATTATTCTATCCCTCTCTCTTTATATTATATTCCCGAATTTAATTAGTTTATTATAAGGGGTAAATAAATTGAATTTTTAGCGTTATACCTATATAAGGAAGCGAATAGCCCCTAAGTTAATCCTATTCTTTAAATCTTAATTAGGATAATAGAAATTAAAATCCCTAATAGTAATTAGGTTTTCCGCCGGAGGTCTGGTCTTAATGAATTCGAAAAGTAGTAACTCCTATTAATATTCTAACGTTCCCTACGTAAGGATAAGAGAGTAAATAGAATAAATAATCGTTAAATCCCTTAAATTCTTAAATATAATTATAATCCAATCCTTTCCGGTTTAGAAATTTAAATCCTTTAAATTCTATTTCTTATTTATATATATTACTACCCTTCCTTTCTCCGAATAATTAACCCTAAAATACCTTCCGCTTCTAAGACAATAAATATTCCTATTTAAATTTCTACCCGGCTTCTAAATTACTATAATATTATAGGTCTCCTTTTATTTAAATAGAAATTTTCTCCTCTTATACAACTTCCCTATATTCTAATAAAATATTTTTAGTTAAATTATTAATTACTTTAGAATAGGGTTCCTTCTAATCCTTTAGCGGAGAATAAGGGTATTACTTCCCTAAGGGGGGCTATAATTATATAAGTACTATTACTATTACGTAACCAACTTCCCCCTACATTTTATAAATATATATAGTATTTATTTATTAAACCCTACGGGGTTATAGGCTTCGGCCGGTTGAATAGGCCGATTAATTTTTTCAACCGTCCCCTCTTTATACCTCCTCCTATATATTTCTCTAGGGTAATAATAATATAAAAATTGGAGGGAGCGTTTAGAAAGACGCCTTCATCTATAATCTCTATCGTCGGCTCTAATACCTTTCCGGCTAAGTTCTTATAGGGAGCGAACGCCTACGGCCTTTTAATATACGTAATAAACGCCTTTGTAATCGCCTTCCGAAGAATAGGGTACTCCTTACAATTATATATATAATACTCCTTCTTCCTATATAATTTATAATAAACAAATAATTTATTATTATTAAATAGACAATTTATTTCGCTAAAGTAATTTCCTTTATATTTAGCCTCGCTATAGTAAGTATAAATATTATTTTAATAGTAGAATTTTACTATATATTTAATTCCCTAATATTTAAAATATTATTAAATATTATTCGAAGCTTAGAATAGTTCGTATAGGTATATACCGCTATCCTAGAAAAAGAAGTTATTTTAAAAAAAATATACTACTGATATAGTAGCAATTTTTATAAGGAATAGGCCTCTACTCTCTCCGTTTCTTTTTTTCTATAACTAAACTCTAATAATAGATACCTCCGGGTTCTTCTTTTTTACTATATTCGAAATAACTTCCGCTATAGTATAATTATTAATATTATTTTAGGGTACGCCCCGAACTAATATACCTACGGTATTGATAGTAATAAAAATATTGGGGCTAAAAACTTTTTTAACCTATACTTAATTTCGCTAGTACTAAATATATATAAATTTATTAAATATAATTATATAATTTCCGGTTATTAGTATCTTAATAATTACGCGGACTACTAGGCTAGGTTTCTTCTTATTTAAGTAAATAATTAGGGTCGTCTTCGTATCTTCGTTCAAACGGTTTATAAATTCGGTAGTAATCGTTATTCCCTTAATAGTAAATTATTACTCAAAATTAGAAGAAATAAATTTCTTAATAATAGTAGGTAATTATTAGAAAGTAACACCGATCTTACTCGGGCTAACTTTCGCTACAATATTGGCCTAATACTTTGGCGCTTCTTAAACGCCTTTCTTAATCTCCTTTAAAATATCTTTCTTTAAATTATTAAAATCCTTCTTAATAATAAACTAATTGGTTCTAACCTTATTAACTTCGGGTCGCGTAAACCTACTTTTTCCGACGTATACTTTTATAAATTCGAAAAGTAATTCTCAAATTTAATAATAATCTTCGGTCGAAATAGTATTATAATCTATAGACTTATTCGCTTTAGTAATAAACTTCTTTAATATTTTATCATCTTCTTCTATTTTATCCAAAATCTTCGTAGTAAGTACGGCTTTAGGATCGTTATATACTAAAATATCCACAAGCGGGTTATAAACGCTATTTTCAAATCCACAAGCACCGCTATTAATAGCCATCGGCAACGACAATACAACGCCATCGCTGCGCTCGTCGCAGGACATCGTAAGGGACGTAAACGATCCTCCTAAGTCGATTGCCGTTATTAGTTTTCGTTTTAGAGTACTCCTCGACTAGAAATCGGCGTTTCCAGTTTCAAAGCAGTTTTTAAATTAGTATTATTCGTAAGATTCTTTACTTTTACTATATTTTAAATTTCGCTTCCGTTTTGCGTAGCGATAAATTTAGTTCCCCTAATAATTTCTATAAGGTTATTACTAAGAAGATTTATTTTATTTTAGTAATTAATAAATTTTTTATTTTCTATATTTCCTTTCTTTTATTATTATTTAACTTCTATTTTAACCGGCGGTGCCTAGAATATTACCTATTCCTATACTTATAAAATATATATATTAAATATTCCTATAGGTTTATACAATACTTATAATATTATTTAGCCGGTAGCTATTACTATAGTATTAGGTAGTTAGAATAGGTTCGAACGCAATTTAAATACCTTTATTCGTACCGCTAATAATTTCGCCCATTATATATATATTTATTTAAAACGTAATAAATTACTTATTAACTATAAATATTTTCCCTACGCTATTAGTTATAATATCGCCGACTTTTAGCGAAAGGGTTATTATAAATTAATTATAAGAGATATTTACTATAGTTATATCCTTTCTTTTTCCGGCGGTAGTACTATAAACCTGGTTCGGATTACGTCCAACTTTAATAGTAATATTATTACTCCTATACGTATCGTATCCGGCGGTAGTAGTTTTACTATTTTTATTTATATAATCTTTGGTTTTAGTAGTAGTAATTCTGTTCCTAGTAGCCCTATAGTTATTAATACTCCCGGCCGCCCCCTTATAAACGATAATTAAATTTAATAGCGCTATAAGGTTATTACGAATTAGGTTCGTATAATAGAGTTATTTGAATAGCTTCTTAGGCGTAATTAGGCGCTCGTTAAATAGTGTTTTTCGGTTCTTACTATAGCTACGGCTTAGATAGCTCCTGTAATTAGTACAATCGTCTCCTCCCCGTCCTTATCCTTTTGTTCTAGTGTTGTTGATGTTCTGCATTCTTTTTAGGAGTGCCTCGCGATCTCTTCGCGCATTCTTTTCGTTTAGTTCTTCTTTAAATTCGTTTATATTTTTAATTTCGTTATTAGAATAATAGAAATTATTTCCTAATCCTTCGAATTCTTTTACTTCTCAAGTTTCTTTATCCTAAAGTACTATTACCTCTAGGGGTTAGTCTATATACAATCCTATATACTTAATATTCTAAATAATTATATTAGCTACTTAATTAATATTAGGGTTATAAAGTTATAATTATAGCTATTCTAAAATAATTAGGTAGTTTATTGCTAGGTTGGCTATAAAGAACTAAATAACCTCCTTATAATCGTTAATACGTATTGTGGTTTTAATATATTAATCTACCTATTCCTTAAAAGCGCTATCTACTAAATGTAGCGGCCTTAGTTTTTCTAAGGTTTTGAGTTCTAGGTATACCTTCTTAGCGAATAATCGGTCGATAAAGGTTTTGCCCGAATATCCTGAGTCTACTAATAATATATATTATATTTCGTTATTATACTAGGAATATTAAAGGTATATAGAAAGAAGGGTTATATTCTATTTATAAAATTCCAAACTACCTAATTTAAATAGCTCTATCCTCTAATAACTAATAGTATAGATATTAAATCTCTTTATCCTTATCCCTATTTCTTTCCTTTAAGTCTTAAAATACCCTAAGGCGTAACTTAGCCCTAGGGTTCGCTATTTCCTTATTAGGTTAGGGTAGTAGTAGGAGTTAGAGCTATTAGAACCGCTACTACCGGCGCTGGATTGGCCGTATCCGCTATAGTACAATTAGCGATTAGTATACTTACGTTAGACTTCTAGCGTATAGTAATACCTAAACTAGGTTAATTGGCCTATTTACTTTTAGGGCCGTAATTAATATTACTTCTATAGTCCTTAGCTAAATATCTTTTCTTATTATAATTTATATAATTACCCTTATTATAACGTTCTTGTAAAATATTTTTATAGATTTCTATAAGCTTTATATAATCGATATCTATTAAATTAGGGTCCTTTTATTTATTACTACTATTATTGCCGGTATTATTATTATTATTAGTTATTTAAATATAGTTGTTATAGAACGAAGCTTTAGTATATATTTTAATAATATTATAGAATAGGATCGATTATCCTTTCTAGTTATTATGTTCCGGCTGGACGTAGTAGTAGGATACTAAGTTGGTTAGTAACTTAGATACTTTTTAATATAAAAGACGAACCTTTGTAACCGTATTATAATTGTAATAATTAGTTAGCGAGATGAATTTAGCCTCGAAATCCTTGTAATTAGAGTACTTACCGGCTTGCTTAAAATTTAGCAACTCCCTCTCTACTATAGCTACAAAGTTACCTTATTTATAATATTTATTTAAATAAATAAGAAACTCCTCGCCCGTCTTCTATTTCTAATAGATTAAATAGTAGGGGTTATTTAAGATAAATTAATAATACTTGTTAATATTAATTTTAGCCTCGCTATTCAAGTAGGCTATAGTATAGAGGAGTTTTAATAATTCGTCGGGAAATTCGTATTTATTTATTAATTAATAATTGTAAATAGTTGAATTCTAAGCGCTATAGGTATTATAGTACTTAATAGTATCTATTTCCTCGCTATCGAAATATTCGGGGTCTTTATAAAGAGCTTTATAGTAATAGCCGGATTAGGGATTAGGTAATGGCGAATAACCGCTAGGACTACTAGAGCCTCTAGGACTATTAGAACCTCCTAGTCCGCCGGGGAATCTTCTACCTCTTCCGCCGGGGAATCTTCTACCTCTTCCGCCGGGGAATCTTCTACTAGGAAAACTACTATTACTTTTAAGTAGGCCTCTTCTACCTTTAAAACCGCTACCTACTATATTAGGGCTAAAGTTAATTCCTATGCCCAATCCTTTAAGGCTACTATTATTAGGACTATTATTTATATTATTAAAGTTAAAGCTAATTCCCTTACCTAAGAGGAACCCTAGGCACACCCACCCGTTTCCCTACGTACACCCACCCTACCCCAGTTTTCACTTGTTATGTAAAATATGTTATTTTAGCCGTAAAAATCGTAATTTGTAATGTCTCAAGGAAGGTTAACTAGGGAAACGCACTGCAAAGCATCTATAAATAATACTGAGATTCTGATAATACTTCTATAGTATTGAGAAATAGTACTATTGTTTCTACTGTACCTCTAGTCTAAATGCTAATATCTAACAATTTAGAGAGCTCATTAGATGAGCCAATTAATGATATTTTAATAACCTTATCCCTCTTTGCTCTTTATTCTTACGCTCTTACTACCTAATATTTCGCTAGTTTATTATCCTTATTATTATCGATTACCTCAATACAACTACATACCTCACTGCGGGTATTACAGGCATCTATAACCTCAATACTATCACCCAGCTCGTGTTAAGAATAGTTACAGCGCGCTGAGGCCCGTATAGGGGCAATAGTCTTTGTACTACTACGGGGAGCCTTCGCCTTACCTTTAGATTTTTGGGTAGAGGATTGACGTAGTAGAATAAGTTTATTACTAAACGGACCTCCTTACTTAGGAGGGCGACCCTTTAGTATACCTATAATAGCTAGGCAAAGTTGTAAATACTTATTTACCGTATCCTAATATAGTAGTTAGTATAGGAAGGCAACGGGGGTTTAAGTAGGGTAACTTATACATCATTAATTAAGATGCTAATATAAATAATAGTCAACTTTAGTAATTAAGACCGTCTTACCCTCTTCCTTCTTAGCATCTATCTTATAAGTATATAATAAACTATATTAGGCTCTAAACTGCCTAATATAAGGTTTGAGAGGGGTGTTGGGCAGCCTTATAGTGGCGAGACTAGTATAATACTATTGATATTGCTAATTGAGTAACTAGTATACCCAAGCAGTAATATTAAGCGGAGTATTACTAACCTAGGGACGCCCAATCTAGTCTATACGGACTCGTAATACTGCTAATGCAATAGCCTCCTTAAAATAGGTATAGCGGCGGGCGATATACTAGTTAGAGGTATAATATAAATTTATTAATCCGCCGCGAGCAGATAACTTATACGATTTAAGTAAACTATTATTAGATTCACTTGGCGATGTAGTTCTTTGCTTACAATTGAAGTAGTGCTTCGTATAGCAACCAGCCTACTCCGTTTTACAAGGAAGCAAGTCATTCGTAATCTATATAACGATAGTTTCCTATACCTCGTTAAATTGCCGACGAAGTAGTAACTAAGCTTCTTCAAACTCCGTTACCGACGGGGCATAAATTATATACTACTATATATAAAAGAACCCTGCTCTAGTATTAGCGACCTTGATAGGGAGCGGGCTAAGCCCAGCCTACATTCGAATAGTAGTCTTGACCTTCTTGTGCATACAATATAATTTATTAATATTATCTTAATTTTATTAATCTATTACCGGTTATTATAATTGCCCTACTGCCGCCTTACTATTATTAGAGTTATTACTACCGCTATCCTCCTCACTAGACCCCTTACCCTCCCTCTCTCTATCATTTTCATACTTACTATCGCTTTACTCTATATGCTCCTAATCGTTTTTAAAATGCTTAACGATATTATAATTAATATGCTACACATATCGTTAATATTGGACGTTAGGGAACACTCGACCAATAGCTCTAATCAATTGGGTATCGCTATCAGTAATAATTATATTTGGTAGAGGGATATTAAATTCGTTAATAATCTTTCTAATATGCTCAATTAACTACCCAAATCCTTTATCCTTCTCGTTATTAATAATTACTTAAAAGATTAGTATTAATGATTTTTTAGGGGTAAGTACAATGCCTTGTACTACTAGTATATGATACCGGTTGGTCTTATATATAGCATTAAGTAGTAAACAGTATAGGTATCGCCTCTACATCCTCTTTTGCTTTCTAGTTAACTAAAGAGTGTAGCGTATTATACTAGGTTCGTTATTATCGTTGCTACTAATAGCGTTACTATTACTATTACTCCCCTCCTTATCCCTATTATAAGGATTAAAGTTGATATACTTGGCGGCGATGGATTCATCGTTCTCAAGATAACGAACGAATACTTGAATATCTTGGTAACCCCCTCTTTCTACGCGTCTTATTCTCTGTCGCATATTCTTTAGATCCTTATATATAAGTAGTATTTTAGGAAATTTTGCTTTAACTATTGTATAGATTTCCCGTATTCCTAGTGACCGTTGTCGAAGGAGGTCTTTAATAAACGTAATGTAATTGGGTTTAAGCGACTTCAACCGGAATATAATATAACTATTTAAATAGCGCGATAGGCGATAGCCTTTATGTATAAGGTTCTTTGCCCGTATAGTATAGAGATAGTTATTCTATTTGAGGGATTGAACTACTATTTGGAATAGGCAATTGGGTACAGTCTTTCTAGTAGTTGTATATTGTTTCTTATATAGGTTCGATAGCGGTAGAGGTTGTGATTTAGCGCGGTTATATTTCAAAACTACGCGTTGAGGCTCCCTTATACTAACTTTCTATATAGGCGAGCTTTTATCGAACTTATTACTACGCTTACATACGAGACTAAAACGATGGCGACGGTACATTTCAATAACGTAAGTATAAATATTACTAAAGTAATTCTAAGGAGGGATATTGAGTATTGAATCGTTGGGAGGTATAGCCTATTCAGCATCGGAATTGTAAGAGGATTCGCTTGCAAAAGTAACGGATGAGGTATTTAAATCGCAACAGCGGCGAGGTATAGTTACTTTAATTGATATTTAAACGATTATTAGCGATTAAGAACACTTATAGTTAATTAAAAGTATTTAAATACAATTAAAGTTGATTAGTTTGAGTAAGATTATATACATTAAGTATAGAGTATATAAATAAATATAATGCAAATGGATGTAGTGCAATGAGTGTAGTATGGGAGTAGTATGGGTACGACCGGCCGTGTGAAAAAGAGAGAAAGAAAGTAGCTAAGTTAGCAGTAATAATGCGTACATTGAAAAGATGAAATTTTGCGGGTAAAAACGGGATTTCAATGTCAGGTGTTATTCAGCTGTAAGACCCACTTTCTGGTGGATTCCTACGTGTACGTAGGGAAACGGGTGGGTGTGCCTAGGGTTCCTCTTACCTAATCCTCTAGGGCCGCTATTATATTTTATACTATTAATATCTTTATCTATAACCTCCTTAATTAAAATTTAAAATTGGGTTTTATTAATTACTTTAAATTATTTTTAGGCCCTTATTAAATTATTCTCGGCAACGAATATACTTTCTTTAGCTAGGCGAAGGTCGTTACGGATAATTTTGATGTCCTCCTATAATTTAATAGATTTTTCCTATACAATTTTAATAATTATACGTATATTATTATATTCCTACTTAAGCTCGCTAAATATAATATTAATTATAGTTAGTAAATTAAAGATAATTTAGTAATCGCTTTCTTTTTTAGTAATAACCTTAGTTATATTATTTTCCTATACTACTTTCTCCTTTTCGGCTATAATTAATTTTTCTTCTAGGGATATATTATCCTTAAGGACCTAATTATACTAGGTCTATAAGACCTTCAGCTAATCTACGAATTGCTTTTTAGTATTTTCGAATTTATTAATATAGTTAGTAATCTAACCTATTTTGTAATTTATCTTTTTAATATAGGCTTTAGCGTTGTATTTGTAGTTTATAAACTTCTTTTATTCGGCTATAATATTTTCGTTGAATAATTTAATCTTTTTATTAAAGTAGTATAGGAGCTTTGTAATTTCCTTATAACCCTTAATTTGTACTATAAAGTTAAGTAATATTCGAAAGCTAATATTAGAATTATTACTATAGACCGCGAGTAATATATTATAGCCTTCGAATAAGGTAGGGAATACTATAGCGAAGTCGATTTAATTGTCGCCGGTGTAATTTTAGTTACTAAATATCTTATTTAAATAATCGGCTAAATTATATATATAAATATATAGTACGGAAATAAATAATTAAATTAATAATTTATTAATAACTAAAATAAGAAATGAGACGTTCTTTTACTATATTATATAATATAATAATTATACCCTTATTGCTTTAAATACTTACTTGCTATTCTAGGGTTAATACTATAGTCGTTAAAATCGATATTAATATTATTAGAGTCTCTAACTTACTATTAGCGATTATACGATTCGCTAAAGAGTAAATTTCGCGAAAATTAATTCACTACGTTAACCTTTACTAAATTTAGTCTAATTGAAATTACTTATTACGCTTTAATACGAAGGTTAGGTACAATAAAGTATTATAGGGCGCGAGTAAGTACTAAAGTAAGACTTTAATTATTGTGCGAGGAATAGGAAGAGAATCCTGTGCGTGTACGAGAACTATGTAGGGTATGCTGTGTGGGTCCGGTATACGGACCCAGCACGTATATACGTAACTACTATTGCTATACTGCACTCAGACAGCTATAAGCTGGCTGCACTACTGCAGTGTAGCACCCTTCTATATATAGGAACATGGCAGTAATGCCTATGACAATTTAATTCAACTTTAAGAATTATAGTTCTGTACGCCCTAAAAAGAAATTCGATATAATCTATACTAAATATACTATCTTTGGAATTTTATCCCTATATATAATTAAATTTGAAGGATTACTGTTTATAATCTATAATATTTTTTATATAAACCTCCTCCGCAGAGCCGCCGAAGACCCCCTACCTAAACAATACATTATAAATTCACAACCCCTAATTATTATAATTAAAAGGGAGAAAGAATAGGAAATAAAATAGATCCTTTATATAAATAATTTCAAAGGTAAAAGAGGGTACGTAATTTATATAATTTATATAAAATAGAAGGGCTTTAAAGAAATTACTTAGGAGCTATTCGAAGAATTCCTAGAAATAGCCGTATTCAATAAATTTAAATAGAAGTATAGACCTACAAATATAAATAATAAACTATTAAAGTAATACTAGCACAAAGGAATTACTTATTCTAATAAACGTGAAAGAAATTAATTATAATCTAAAGCTAAAGCTCCTTTCCCCCTTATTATAGAAAAGATATAAGGAGGCTAACCCTCTACCTAAATATAATTAATTTATAAAAATATGAAAAAAAGAGAGAGCCAAAAGAGGAAAGCGGCTATAATAATTAATATTACTTATAGATTTTACCTTCCTCTAATATTTTAATATTGATAAAAATATAATTAGTAGGAACCTCTTCCTCTATACTACCAATTAAAGAAGTAAGATTAATAAGAAGATCGACCTCTATATTATTATTAATAGTATTAGGAGTATAGGGCGGAGCGGGCGTAAAATTAATAATTAAATTAATTAGAAAAGTAATTTAGGTATAAATAGTAGAATAAATTTAGTAAAAAGGCGAAGTATTAAATAATCCTTAAATTCCCCCTTTAACTAAACTATATTCATTCAATTTTAGAACCGAAGGGAATAACTCCTTTCAAATCTATAGGCTAACTACCTATAAATAAAGACCTTCTATAGTACAATATAAAAATTCAATATTACTATAAATGCTACTTATATTACTAATCGCCTACTATAAAGACTCTAAATAAGTGTAAATATTATTAAATTTAGCGAAAGTAGTAAAGTTAGTACTAATAATAGAAGCGGGCGTAATAGGATCGTTGGAAGTAAATGGGCTAATAACTATAGTAATTATATTAGGGCTAGAAAATAGATAGTCTATAGCTATATTATTAAACTAACCACAAATAGTAAAATAATTCCTATACTCTAAAATCTCCATAATCGAAATTATATACTTATATATAATAATAGTAATACCCTTAATATTAAAATTTATATACCCTACAATTTCTAATATAATAAATAAACTAAATTATATTAAAAATAGGGAAATAAACTTTACTAAACTTTACCTTATATATAATATACTTTATACTAGAATCGAAATTAATATTTATATACTTATAACTATAAAAAAAGTAAGGCTAATATTAAAAAGTAACCGGACTATACTTCTCAATTATAGTAAAACCCTATGGACAAATTATTTTCTTCTACGTATTTATATAAATAAAAAGTAAAAAAACTATAATTGAAACGCCCATTCCTTCACAAAGATTCGTCGTCGGGCCCATGAAGTGTCATTATGGATCATCCACACCAGAGGTCGTGGTGCTATGGGCCTACATCGAAGCGAGGAAGGAGCGGCGGTTCTGTTTATAGTGGTCCAAATACTATTAATTGCGGAGCCCTATATCCGAAAAGGGAAATTCGAGATATTTGCCAAACTCGAGGCCTATACACTACAATAGAAACTTGTTTTTTAGTCGCTTTCAACGTGCTATAGTTATATATTCCGAGCGTGTATTAGCGTACAAATGGATAAGTATGTACAGAATAATTATTTTATTATATATTTAGCTTTTTATAGCAATATAATACGAAATGCGGTTATTATTATATTATAAACTTTAATCCGTTGTAATTCTAAGTAATTAGGCGCGATATATACGATTATAATTTATATACCCGGTTGTCTACTACTCCTAGTAAATTTGTTACTCTCGGTAAGTTGGTACACTATATTACTATTTATATTATTATTTAATCTACTACTTTTAATTATCACTCCTATTATTACCTTTAACTATTAATATTAATACCTTTTTATTACTATAATTATTGTATAATATTAGGAATTATTTAGAATCGTTAATATTTATTAATTTGAAGCCTTTAAACAATTGTATAACTGTTTGTACAATTATTCGTTAAGTATATTTAATTATATATTACTATTTCCTTATTTGCGGGCCCTACTATAGAAGGTACAATACTACTACTAACGATTACTATTTTAAATTATTTTATTACCTTCTATCTCTTAATATTAATAAAGTAGTTGCAATACTATTTATTTATTATTAACCCTATTGCAAATCCGATTATTAATTAGATTAACAGAAATTTCTAATACTTATTAGCTCCTTCCTAGAAGGGTATAAAAAGTTAGCTCCCCCCGCCTTTCAATTTTTAAACTCTCTCCTCTTTAATACAATATAACTAATATTTTACATTTGAGATTAACCTTAATACTTAATCTTAGATATTTTTTACTTTTGAAATAGTTTTAATTTTAATACTATCCTATAATAGTTTAGGCTTAACTATTCGCCTATTTTGAAAACCGGCCGCTCTTCTAAATTACTAATTTACGTTTAACTATTTACCTATTAATAACATTATTTCTTAAAGTAGCTATTCGCTATTAAAACTAAATATTATACGAACGGTTCAGAATTAGGTTAATCCCTTCCTCCTATTTCCCTTCCTCTATTTTACTATTAATATTATTATAGTAAAGTATATTAGTATTTTTCATTGCCCGGGGTAAAATATATCGGTTATTTAATTGGTTGGTAGTAGGTTCTTCCCCTCCCCTCCCCCCCCTTTTAAATACTTATTTAATTATTTATTAATACTTGGTTTATATAGATTTGCCCGCTTTTTTAATTTCTTATACTATTACTATTTAATATTAATATCCGATATTACTACTATTCTACCCTACGGGGTACTTAATTAGTAATATATAGGTTATTAGGGCGAAGTTGGAAGGGTGAAGTAATTAATTTTATTTACTTACCCTATTAGTTCGGATAATATTATTAAAAATCTTTAAAGATAAGTTATTAATGTGGATTAGGATAGTAAATACGAGAGTACTTTAATTAGCGTAATAAGATTAATAACTCCTATTAGAATTACGATTCGCATTCAAAGTTAGATATTTAATTATTTAGTCTTTTAATTATTCAATCTTTCTTTTAATTATTTAATTTTTTAAGATAGAGGTAATTCGGAAGTATTAGTTATATAATAAAGTTAAATTAATATAAGCTTTTGTTAGTAAGAGAGATCCTAGTAGTTATATAGTAATATACGATACCTATTGTAATAAAACGGTAAATTAATATTTTATTTATCTAATTAGTTAGTCTATTATTCCTTTTTTTATTAGTTAATTAACTAATTAGTATTATCTATTTAATAGTAAATCTTTTAAAATATGTAAATCCTACTATGAACCTAGTATGTTGTATCGATTTACTACTTATAGGTGAATAGTACTTTTAAGGGTTAAAATCCGAATTGTAGGGGGTTGTAGGTACAATTTAGGTAATATTGGCTGGTTATATAGCTGGTATTTTAAATAATTAATATTTCTTTTATTTAAAATAATATTTAGAAGTAGAAGATTTAGAAGTAAAAGATATAATTATTAATTCGTATATTTACTTTTAATATATTATTTATTCTTATTAGTAGTAAAAGATTTCCCGATAATACTCTATTATCTTCTTTAAACGAAGCTTGTATACGGCGTGCCTAATATCCTTTAATCCTATAAGCATTCCTCAATACCGCTTATAAATTACCCTAAGTTCCGGTATTTTAATTTTAAATTCCGGTATTTTAAAGTCCGGTATTTTAAAGTCTAGTATTTTAATACTTAAATCCCTATTAATATTTTAATAGAAAAAAAAAAAAAAAAAAGAAAAAAAAAAAAAAAAAAAAAAAAAAAAAAAGCTTTAAAACCGGAAACGCCGATTTCTGGTCGAGGAGTGCTCCAAAACGAAAACTAATAACAGCAATCGACTCAGGAGGGTCGTTTACGTCCCTTACAATATTTTACGACGAACGTAGCGACGGTATTATATTGTTGTTACTAATAGCCATCGATAGCGGTACTTATAGATTCGAAAATAGTATTATAACCTACTTGCGGAAATCTTAGTATATAACAATCCCGAAACCGTATTTACTACAAAGACCTCGGATAAAAGGGAAGAAGATAATAAAATATTAAAGAAGTTTATTACTAGAACGAATAAATCTATAGACTATAATACCGTTTCGACTGAAGACTATTATTAGGCTCGAGAATTGCTTTTCGAATTCGTAAAGGTATATATTAAAAAAAGTAAGTCTACGTAATCCGAAGCTAATAAGGTTAGAACCGACTAATTTATTATTAAGAAGGATTTTAATGATTTAAAGAAGGATATTTTAAAGGAAATTAAAAAAGGCGCCTAAGAAGCGCCGAAGCGTTAGGCTAATATTGTAGTAAAAGTTAGCCCGAATAAAATTAGTACTACCCTCTAATAATTACTTATTATTATTAAAAAATTTATTCCTTCTAATTTCGAGCGGTAATTTACTATTAAGGGAGCGACGATTGCTGTTGAATTTGTAAATTATTCGAACGAAAATACGAAAATAATTTTAATTATTTACTTAAGTAAGAAGAAACCCGGCCTAATAATTTATATAATTATTAGAATATTAATGATTAGAAACTATATAATTATATTCGATAAATTTATATATATTTAATATTAATGAAATTAAATGTAGGCTAAAGAAATTTTCGGCTCCAATATTTTTATTACTATAAGTACTATAAATATATTAGTTCGGGGCGTACTTTAGAATAATATTAATAATTATATTATAGTAGAAATTATTTCGAACGTAGTAAAGGAGAGGAATTCGGAGGTATTTATTATTAGAGTTCGGCTATAGAAGAGAAAGGACGGAGAGAATAGAGGATTACTCCTTATAGAAGTTGCTACTATATCAACGGTATACTTTCTCTAAAATAATCTCTTTCTTTAGGATAGTAGTATATACCTATATAAACTATTTTAAACTTCGAGTAACGTCTAGTAATACTTTAGATATTAGGGAATTAAATATATAATAAAATTTTACTATTAAAATAATATTTATACTTACTACAACGAAATTAAATACGAAGGAGACTACTTTAGCGAAGTAAATTATCTATTTAATAATAATAAATTATTTATTTATTGTAAATTATATAAGAAGAAAGAGTATTGCGTATATAATTATAAGGAATACCCTATTTTCCAGAAGGTAATTATAAAGGCATTTATTGCGTACGTTAAAAGGCTACGGGTATTCGCCCCCTATAAAAACCTAATTAGAAAGGTATTAGAATTAATAATAGAAATTATAAATAAAGGTATTTTATTAAATACGCCCCTTAGCTCCCGTACTATTATTACCCTTAAGAAATATATTAGAGGAGGTATAAAAAGGGGACGGCTAAAAAAATTAATCGGCTAATTTACTCGACCGAAGTTTATAACCCTATAAAGTCTAATAAATAAATATTATATATACTTATAAAACGTAGGGGGAAGTTGGTCGTATAATAGTAATAACGCTTATATAATTATAGCCCCCCCTAGGGAAGTAGTACCTTTATCCTCCATCGAAGGATTAAAAGGAACCTTATCTTAGGGTAATTAATAGTCTAATTAAAAATATTCTATTAGAATATAAGGAAATTATATAAGAAGGGAAAATTTCTATTCGAATAAAAGGAGATTTATAATATTGTAACGATTTAGGAGCCGGGTAGAAATCTAAATAGGGATATTTATCATCCTAGAGGCGGAAGGTATT
The DNA here is from genome assembly GCF_000182925.2 of Neurospora crassa OR74A. Taxonomy (NCBI): domain Eukaryota; kingdom Fungi; phylum Ascomycota; class Sordariomycetes; order Sordariales; family Sordariaceae; genus Neurospora; species Neurospora crassa. Next base: position 2,822,499 of record NC_026506.1, read on the forward strand.
TCAGGGTTAATTATTCGGAAAAAGGAAGGGCGGTAATATATATAAATAAAAAATAGAATTTAAAGGACCTAAATTTCTAAACCAAAAAGGATTAAACTATAATTATATTCAAAAATTTAAAGGATTTAACGACCGTCTATTTTATTTATTCTCCTATCCTTACGTAGGGAACACTAAAATATTAATAAGGGTTACCGCTTTTTAAATTTATTAAAGCCGGACCTCCGGCGGGAAACCTAATTACTATCGGGGATTTCAACCTCTATTATCCTAATTAGAATTTAGAGAATAGGATTAGCTTAAAAACTACTTACTTTCTTATATAGGTACAACATTAGAAATTTAATTTATTTACTCCCTATAGTAAATTAACTAAATTTAAGAATATAATACAAAGGGAAAGGAATAGAATAATTAATTATATATAATTATTACCTAGGGTCGAAGTTAAATACTAAAGAGCGTAGTAGTACGAGTAAACCGGCTCGGACTATTACCCTTAGGAAACCTAAGTTTAAGTAGGAAGAAAAAATAAAAAAGTTAAAAAAGAAGGAAAATATAATTAAAATTTTATAAATACGGAGAAAGTAAAGGAAGTATTAAAAAAATAAATATCGGTCTTAGAAAGGATCAATATAGTAGAGGACCTTGAATTCGCCTTTCGTAAGTTCAATAGAGAATTTATAAGTATTATAGAAGAATTTATTCTATACTAAAAAAAAAGTTGAAGGAGGAAAATAAATTAATAAACATTAGAATATAAAATAATTATAAAAGAAGCGTAGAAGATATATTAGAAGTAGTTTAAATACTAAATAATATTAAGTTGAAAGGGGTTTATCGAAGTTATAATAGAGAAGAAGAGGATTATTACGAAAGCTTAATAAACTACGTAGTATAATAGCGTTACTAAGGTTTTAAAGAATTTAAATCGATTTTAACTATTAGAATAATAAACTTAAATCCGAAGCTATCGATTAATAAATCCGCCTAAATTATTAGCCCTTTAAATTTACGAAGGGGCAATAGAAATCGGAAATTATAGCAATAAGGCTAAAATCCTTACCGACCGTTTTTTCCCAAAGGTAAAGGTCTTAATAAATTACCTACCGGATTGGACAGAACTACTAAAGGGTATTAACCTAATAATTATTAGCAAATTAATCGACAAAGAGGATATTTAGGACGTATTCTCCCGGATAGCGCTTAATAAGGCCCCCGGGGTTAATTAATATTCAAATAAATATTTAAAGTTATATAAGCAACTATTCTAATAAATTATAATATATTTAGTATCCGCTAACCTCTAACTCAATTACTTCCTATAATAGTTTAAGGACGCAAAGGTAATTATCCTTAAAAAGCTTAGAAAGAACGTTACCTAATAAAAATTAGTAGGTATATAAAGATTAATATTATTATTCAATAATATAAGAAAAATCTTTAAAGTATTTATAGTTAAGAGATTTACGTAGGCAATTAAAGAGTTTAACCTCCTATTAGAGGGTTAAATAGGTAACTAGGTAAACCGTTTAATAAAGTTTATAATCCGGGTAGTTACTAATACGGTATATACAGCCTAAAAATTCAGGGCCGTAATATTCCTTATATTCTTAAATTTGAAAGGAATATTTAATAGAGTTAATTATAAGTAATTTTTATATACCCTATAGGAAATATAGTTTCCAATATAAATTATTAGGTAAGTAACGAATTTTATCGCCGGTAGGAGAGGTTCCTTCTTCTTTAATAATAAAACATTCTACCCCTATATAATTACTACCGGCGTACTATAAGGTTCCCCCTTCTCCCTTATTTTATTTATTCTCTTTATTACCCTATTATATTAGAAATTAGTAATAATTCCAAATATAATTATAGTTAGCTTCGTAAACAATATTAATATTATAGTAGTAGTCTATATTATTAAAGAGAATTGCTAAATATTATAAATAGCGTAGGAGGTATATTCGGAATAGGTAGGGGCGAGAGGTATAAAGTTTAAAGTAATTAAAATAGAATTAATATATTTTATACGGATAAGGGTACCGAGGATAGAAACTCTCTAATTCGAAGATATTGTACTTTAATTAATAGAATTAATATAATTCTTAAGAATATAATTAAACTAAAAATTTAATTATAGGGCTTACATAGAAATAATAAAATAAAAGATAATAACCTAAATAAATATACTTATAAAATTAATAACGAAGATATAAGGTTATTCCTTTATTTGGGTAAGGGAAATATATATTAAATATATTTATAATACTATTATATATAGAGCCTCAATATTCTATTAACTAAAGTTTATAAGAAACTACGAAAAATCGCAATTAGGTTAGCGAAATACTAAATTAAATACTGAAAAATTATTACTAGGGCATATAAAATTACATTAATAAAAAACCTAAAAATAGAAATATTTTATCTACCGCTTAACCTCTACTTTAATAAAAGGGTCTAAACCTTCGAAGAAAGGTTCGCCCGGACGGACTAAGCCTAATTCGTACAAAGGATAATAATTTAAATATTTAATTATATTTAAATATAATAATTAAAAAGTCGGCTACCCGCCAATAAATTAAAAAGTAGTATAATTAAAGTACTATAAACCGAAGAATAAGCGCTAATAGAAAAACTACTAGTAATAATAACCAATCTTCCCCTAGATTTAAGGACCTTACTACTACTATTATAAATCCTAAAACTAATAACCGCTAACTAGGAAGAATAATTAAAAGATATAACGAATTAGGAATAAGTATTGTATTATAATTACTACTTAGCAACGGCAGTAGTAAAATTAGAGTAATAGTATAAATTTACTATTACTAACCTTACCCTTAAATTTAATAAAGAAGCTATCTAATAATATATAGTTAGTACGAAGAAGAAGAAAAGAAAATACTAAAAAATAGAAGAAGATAAAGAAGAACTATACTTATTAACTAAAGCGAAAAATTCCTTCCTTATTTAAACTAGAACGGAAATTATCGGCTTCCGGGCCTTCTTCTATAAGAAGAAAGTACCGGACGTTCTAACCCCTATCTACGCTTATAGGTTCGAGAAGGAGATTTTCGCTTATATTATTTTAAATTACTTCGATACGGATATTAATTTCTAAAATAATTTAAAAGCCTAGCTACTAATAAAGGAGGAATTCTAGGAATTTTTAAATAATAGAGCTAAAGCCGAAAGAATTCTATTATAAGCATTAAGGTTAGGAAAGTTAAGAGAATATTATTTAATAGTCGAATTGGAGGAGGAGTAACGCGAAGAAATTATAAAGTACTCTTAAAAAGAATATAGAATATTAATAATATTAAAATAAAAGGATAGGAATAGGGAAGAGATAATTATATTAATTATAGGAGCTATTTAAACCGTAGCTATAATAAGAATTAAAAAATACTATTTAATAAGCGCCTAATTATATTTAAAAAGCTATTCGAATAATTCTATTATACGAACTTAATTCGTAGTAACCTTATAGTACTATTAGACCTAATTATTATTTATAAGGGGGCGGCCGGGAATATTGATAACTATAGGGCTACTAGGAATAGAATTACTACTATTAAAATTAGAGATTATATAAGTAGGAGTAATAAAACTACTATTACTGGATATAATATATATAAGAGTAATAGTACTACTATGAAAATTAGATGTAATCCGAACCGGGTTTATAGTATTACCGCTGGGAAGAAAAGGGATACGATTGTAACGAATATTTCTTATAATTAATTTATAGTAACCCTTTTGCTAGAAGTCGGCAATATTATAATTAATAGTGTAAGGAAGATACTTATAATTAATAGGCAATTTATTCTACTTTAAACGAATATATATACAACGGGTAAAATTATTAATAGTACGAACAAAGGTATTTAAATTATATTTAAACCTATTTTAACTACCTAATACTATAGTAATAACTATTATTTAAATAGTATTACGGGTATTATATAGGCTTATAGGAATATCTAATATATATATTTTATAAGTATAGGAGTAAGTGGCGTTCTAGGTACTATTAGCTAAGATAGAAATTAAATAATAATAAAGAAAAAGAAATATAGAAAATAAGGAATTTACTAATTGCCGAAATAAAGTAAACCTTTTTAGTAATAACCTTATAGAAATTAGTAAGGGAATTAAATTTATTACTATGTAGGATAGAAGCCCAATTTAGAGTATAGTAAAGGTAAAGAATTTTATGAATAATATTAGTTAAGTTAATATAAAGGCTAAGGAGGACGAAAAAAGAAATTATATTAATTTAAAGGAGGATAATTATTAAGAAAATTACGAAAGGTATAAATAAGGAATATAAATTCTAGAAGTACAACTATAGGGGATATAAGGCCCGGGGATATATTAAGGGAGGGACCCTCTACATCGGAAATTAAATCGATTAAATTAGGGCGATAATAATTAGAAGAAACTATTTTATTAGAAGGTATAATAAGGAAAAAAGAGAAGAAGGATTAGGAAGGGGTACTACGTAGGAAATTATATAAATATAGGAAGGAGGTCTTTACGCTATTATAAATAGAAGTAAATCCGTAGGGTAGTAAAGTAAATAATAGGGAGGAGGTGTTTATAAACAGAGTAAGGAAGTAGAGAGGTAGAGTAACGGATAAGGAGATAGAATGGGGAAGCGGGAAGAAGGCGGAGGAAGGAATAGTAGGAAGTAAAATAAAAGGGTAGTAAAGGAAGTAATACGCCTAATTTAATCCTATTCCTATTATTTTTATTATTCTAATATTAGAATAATATAGTAATAGGAGAAACGAGATTAGTTTGTTATAATAGTAGGTAAGAACCGTTATAGTTATAAGTAAAGTAGGAGCGGCGTAGAGAACTACAACCGAAATGGAGCTAGGGGTTTTCATCCGGCAATGTTTAATACTATACGGTTTTCCCCTCCAAAGAACTAGAGAAGGACCCCATGCCAACAAAGCGCTATAATTATAGTATAGGGAATAAGACTACAACAATATTTTAATAGTAAAAATATTAATATTTCTATTTAAGAATTATTAGAAGTTTAATAAGGTTAATAATAATAGGAAATTGGAATATTTAGCCCTTATACGGTTATAAAATAAGAGTTTAAAGTAAGAGGATAATAATTGTAATAATAGTAAATTATTTAACTATAGCTTAAATAATTATAATTTAGATAATAACCGTTAGGGTAATAATTGTTAGGGTAATACTAGCGATTATAACTTTTTGAATAATAACGATAGTAATAAGTAGGATATTAATAATACCGATTTTTTGAATAGCGGGTTGAAGAATTTCTTTAAAAATAAGGTTTAATAGAAACTGAATTTCAAAATAATTAGGCTACTATTATAAACGTTTAGAAGTAAGTAAAATAATATATTAATAAATAAATTTTCTAATTATTAATTATACGCCCTATTTAAGAAGTTTAATAACCCCCCTAATAACCTCTAACTTAATAATTAAAGTCTTACTAGTTTAAAATGTATAAGCCTAAATTTTAATAGATTAAGGATAAAATTATATAGTTATTATTAAAAAGTCTTAAAATTTTAAAACGAGGTAAATATTTATAAATATAGTTAAATATTTGTAATTTCCCTACTTAATTATTAATAATTAATTTTACTATTTATAGGACGACGAGGAAATTGTTCGAGCGCGTGCCGAATTGAAAGATATTTAATATAATTACTATTAATAAAAATATAGTTAAAAAGAGGTTTTACTAACGCCTTCTTTAATTACCTTTATTATACAATAATATTCGAATCTTTAAGAAATAAACCTATTATAGTTTTAATTTGTATACTAAATATATAATTTACTCCGCTATATTTAAAATTGCTACTTAGATGGTTCATTTTATTGTATTATCTGTGTCCCTTTCTCTAATATTAATATTTAATTTTAGATAAAGATTTGTGTTTGTTGCCGCTAAGAATAGCTTTATTAAGAATATATTAATCCAGTATATAGGGAATTAAATAAATACCCTAATTATAAGTAAAATTTATTAATTTAATCCGGTAATATCGTTTAAAATATCTCTAACAATAATGATGTGCCGTATTTTATCTACCTAGTATATTATTAATTATATCGCTCCGTTAACTACGACCCTATTACTAACTTTTATATTATATATATATACAATAATCCTAATTATAATATTTGTAATAAAGTTAAAATCTATATTTATTATAAGTAAGAATATCCCCGGCGGGATTTCTTTAAGAAGTATAATATTAAATATAATTATTACCGGTTATATTAGGACTAAATTAACGAAGATAATCTTAATTAGGATAATAACGAGTAGTATACTTATAATTTTATGTATAACAATAATAATTTCTTCGAAGAATTTAGTATTAGAAATCCTACCTACCTTCCTAGAATAAGGAATCCTCTTAATACCTTAGATTCTATATTTAATATCAATAATTATATCATTAATTATAGTACTCTTAAAATTCCCGAATTATAATTACAACCTTAACTCCTAAGAAGAGGCCGGCTACCGGGTATACGGAGACCTTTATATAAATATACCTTTAGTATACGGTTCCTTAGTATAGGTAATATTGAATACGAACCTAACCCGGTATTTGACGGTAATATAACTACCCGAATTATTCCTAAAGCCGACTATTAAATAAATTTTACTTTCTATAAGAAATTTGATATAATAATTTAATAATATTACTAATATTGTAAAGAAAAGTAGTTTGAAATGACGATTAACGGCGAAGGTGTATGTGATTGGTATTGCTGGGTTGATTCCGAATTATTAATTAACGACCCCTTCCTTTATAGTACTGAGAATTAGATAGATTTTGGTACTTATAATAAGAATGATTTAGTATTTTAATTGCTACGGTTTGATTCTATTAAAGAAATATTTATTTCGAGGGTCTATATCTTTTTTGATATTTATACCTTTAGTGGTATATAGTATAAATATTAAGGCTATTGTATTAGTTTTTTTCGAGATGTTTCGTATATTTACTATTAATTATTTAAATTACTATAAGAAATCGATATTACTTTGGTTAAAGTACAAAACGTTTGTAATTAACGCTATATTATTAATTAAGTTCGAAGGGATTTTAAAGTTAATTACTATAAAATTAAATAATAATTTTATTTCTTAAAAGAATATTATTTTAGTTATACTGATATTAATATTGTATAAAATTATTTCGATTAATTATTGGAGGATAGAGATATATTTAATAACGTTGTTATTATACTAGTTAATAATATTAATATTAAGGACTTTAATAAAGAAGATTAAGTACGATTGTAAAAGATTTTTAATAAAATTAAAGAGTTTAAAATTACTATAGCGTTAAATTTTATAGGGGGGATAATGAATAATATTAATTAATTGAGAGTTTAATTTTGTAGAGATATAATACCGGATTCCAATTTTACTTTAGTACGGGTTGTAAATATATTAGATAATTAGCCGTCCGGAGGTTAATAACCCAGTAATTAATAACCTAGTAATTAATAACCTAGTAATTAATAACCCGGTAGTTAATAATCCGGTAGTTAGTAACCTAGTAATTAAGTACCAGTTTTTAACCCGGTTCCCGCTCTAGCTTTATTTCTAAACCCGAATCCTTCTATTATTTAAATTCCACCTCCCCAACCTCTATCCCCCAGCTAACCTCTAGCCCCCCTACTATTAGTAGAATTTTATATTTATATTTAATAAAGATTTCTTTGAAGTTAATCTATTAATGAATTTCGTTGTAATTAACTTATTATATTTCAAGTATTTCTAACCCTCTTCCCTTACGGTATAGTTGAATATTTTACCTTTCGGTTAAGAGTAGTAAAATTTAATAATTAAGTTCGCTATATAATAAGGTAGTATAATGGCCAGTTTATTTAATATAAATGGTTTTAATATATTGTATTTAATTCTATAATACGTAGCTAAGTTAATAGTAAGAGTATATATTACGTAAATTACCCTAAGTTCGATCCTAAAACTTTCGCTAATTTATAATGATTTGAGGATTATTTCGAGGCTTGTAGTAAAGAAGCTATTACTTTTACTAATTCTATTGTCCGATTTACTAATATATTTCGAGGTATTCGGTTATATTGGATCTAGAAATTTTATAAATTCGCTTTATATATTAATTTCTTGGGTATGCTGGCTATGTTTATAACGTTTAGTATTATTAATTTTTATTAGGATAGTTTAGTAAAATATATATCCGATTATAAATTATAATTGGTATTTAATAATGATGAGCGCCGAGTAATTTTTCGAAGGAATATTTTTATTAACCCTTATATTGCTACTTACTACTTTTATAAGTATTTTGAATTTTTTAAAGAATATATCTTTATTTTTAAATTTAAATTTAATAATTATTAGTAGAGATTGGAATTCTAAGTTTGCGGTATTAGTTATACTTATAGTGTTTATTGGGTTAATAATATTAATTCCTTTAATTTCGCTAACCTAGTAGTATAACGGGAGTTTATTAAATTATAGGGTTACTATATTACTATATATAATTTAGTGCTTTACTATATTAAATAGCTATAAGAAGTATACTTTGGCCTAAATAAGGATTTAGAAGGCATTCCTCGTACCCAACGTATAGAAGTTCTAATTGTAATTTAGGATATTAATATTCTGGAACCCGATAATCCTTAGGCCGATAACTCTTAGGTTTAGGTCGATAATTTATAGGTCTAAATTTAAAATCTTTAGGGTTAGGGCGAGAATTTAGATATTGATATTTAAAATATTTAATTTAACGATACTCCGCCCGGAAATTAAGAAGTTTAAAATTTTATTCCGGTTTATAGTTTAGCCCCCCTTCCGGCTATATTAGTTTTAGTATTGTAAAATTATATTGATTGTACTAATATATTAAACCGGCCTTATAATTAAATTGAATCTATATTTAGAAAATTTATAAATATAATTAATAAATTTTAATAATATATTTATAGTAATATTTATTATTTTTAAGTTCGTTAGTAAATTCGTACCCTCTCCAGCGACTATTAAATTTTAAATTTTAAATTTCTAGTATCCGAATAGAAAGTTTATCGTTTTTATTTCCCCTACAAATTATACGATAATCTTCTTTTAATAATATATATTAACCCTAGGTTTTAGCTTTTCGATAGTAAGTAGAATAATATTATCCTTAATTAATATAATCCGGGTATTATACTAAGTTAGATAGCTAATACTAATATTCAACTATGTATAAGTATAAATATTGTACTTAATTATATTGCTAAATATATTTTTAAAGCTAAAAATAGGATAAAGAGTTATATAGAAATTATTACTAAAGTAATTCCTAATATTATAGTAAGGCAATTAATTAAATAGTTTATAGTAAAGTTTATAAATAAGTTTATTATTAAGTATAATTAATTTATTTAAGAAGTTTGTTATATTCTTATGGACCTTCCTTTATAAGATAGTATTAGAAAAGTTATTATAGTCGATTGCCGTTATTATAATTATTAAGGTATTATTATTACTAATCCTAATATAGATTTTTTTACTAATAAATAGAGAAGATAAAATGCTGCCGTTGAAGCCGCTAATACCGCCGCCGCTATTGGTTAAATTGATAATAATAAAGGAGGAGGTATTTATATTGATACTATTAGCTGTATTCGTTAAACCCAATCCTCCTATTAGAAGTATATAAATTAAGAAGAAAGGTATATTAATGTATTATATTTCGAATTTTTTACTACTTTTAACCTTAGACTACAGACTAGATTATTTATAAATTGTACTAAATTAAGGGTTTTTAATTACTTTCCTGTATATAAAACGGAAGAGAACTAGGCTAATTACGCCCGGGTTAAGTTTATGCTTTATTACCCTTATTGTTAGCCGGATGACTTTTATACTATTGATAGTATATAATATAATACTTTTAAAGAAGTATTTAATACGTATTAATAAGAATATAAGTATTTAGATAATTATTATAGTAAGTTTCTTACCCTAGAATTTAAGGATGATTTTGAACTTCTTAATTAGGAAGAGGAAGTAAATAAACTAGGTTGGGAAGATATTGTAAGAGATATGCCTAATTGTATTATTGAAGAGGATTTTAGTAATATTTTATGATACTAACCTATCGATTTTACTTATAATTAGTATAATAATTATATAGTTAGATATTAAGAATTTCTTAGTTAAATTAGTGATTATTAGAAAGTACGGAAAATTAGTTTTAATCTTCTAAATCCTAAACCTATTACATAATATATATATAATACCCTTAATCCCGAGTAATATATAGTATTTAATTTATTTACCAATTATTATTATATTGTTTTTAATAATAAAGCTCCCTAATAATTGCTTCTTTAGGTTGATAGTAAAGGCAGTACTAGTAAATCTTATTTTATTCGATTGCTTTCCTATAAATTTATTAATATAGTTGGTAACCTTCTTAAACCTATTGTTATTCCTGCTCTTATTAGTGTAGTTGCTAATAATATTGACAGTTATACAATCTATTCCCTTTTTAAACTTCTATTTGGTATTAGAATTTTGAATTGTTTTAATAGTATTAGATTTTCTAATATTTAAAGAGAGTTTAGAAAGTATAAGTATTTTATTATTAACGAAAAGTCTATACTAGGTATACGAAATATATGCTTTATTAATAAAAGGCTACGGTAAATGTTCTTAAAAAACTAGCATTAATTTTTTAGTAGTGCTAATATCCTTCTTCTTAGGGATTTCTTCTAATTACTACCTATTAGCTAGAAAGTATTATATTATTAAGAACCCCTTTAATTTATTAATAATTCTAATATTTAGCTTAAAGTAGTTGGAGATGATAATGCCGATAGACTTCCTAATGAAACCGAGGAGTAATGGTGTAAAAGAAAGGAAGGAAAGTTAGATTATATCTAATATATTAGCTATATTTGCTATTTTGCCTTCGATTAGAGTATTGAGCTTAAGTAAATTATCTACTAATAAAGTAATGACTAGGCTGGATTTTGTAAAGTACTTAAAGGTTTAAGAACTAATACCCTTATTATTCGTTATTAGGAGTTATTATTAATTCGTTGTAGATAGGTATGTTTGTTAATGAATAATTGGATTTTGCTAGTGTATTACGTATTTATCCAATTAATATTATAGTTAACGAGTATAATTTTATTTATTTAGAAGTATTGAACTGCTTAGTATTTGTAATTAAGGCTGCCAATAATCTATAGAGTATTAAAGTTAGTAATTATACTGAGGTTGGAAATTTGTATAATAAATTGATTTTAGTAATTAGTAGTAAGGTTATACTTATAGAGAATCTTTGGATTGAAGGAGGGTTAGTTAATAGTTCGATTAGTACGATTGTTAATACTGTATAGGATGCTAATTAATATTATAATATTTAGTAAATTATATTTACTATATTAATATCTTCTATTATATTAATGTCTTTTACTATATTAATAATTATTTACTAATTTTATATCTTTATAGCCCTAAGGCCGGCGACCCCCCTTTTATTATTCTAATGTACTTTCCTAACTATTGCGGCCCTCCTTACTTCGAAAACTACTTAGATATCGATATTTACATTATTTCTATTTTCTAGGTTATTTATGAATTTTAACGAAGCGCTATTTATTATACTAGAATTTAGTTCCTATTAATTATTATATACATAATTATAATATATAAATTATAAGGCTAAACACTAAATTGAATTATATATAATATTTCTAAGAAAGACTTTACGGTTGGTTTATTTTATGTAGCTGTGTTTTGTGTTCGGACTTTGTAAGGTCTTATATTCGATAAAACTTTTTCTATTAATATATTGCGTATTAAAGTAAATAAGATATATCGCTACCGAGCCCTCGATATTGTTAAACAATATAATTAATAATTAGTTCTAAGCTAATTATTGCTACTACAAAGTCCTAAGCGGATTCCTCTAGCAATTAACCGGGCTTGCCGAATAGGTCTTAGATTGGGTAATATTAATAAGGATTTTAATAATAATAATACTAATAACGGCCGGCCGCCTTAGGGTAGAGGATTAAGGGGTAAATATAGTAAATTTTAGGGTCGATTATTATTAAAAATTTACGGTGCTAATATTCTTTTACTTATACCTACTTCTGGCGGTAGACGTTATAGTAGACTATTAAGTAGTAGAATTAGTAGTATAACTCCTTTTAGAAGAGTTGGTTCAACGGCTGGGTTAAAAGTTGGTTTAGTAAGGCTTCGTAGTAGACTTTGCAAGAATATGTTTAATAGACCGTTATAATTAAGAGGAGGATAAATTAGTAAGAATAATTATTATTATAGTAGATAGATATAATAATTACTAAGTATACTTTCTATATTAATAGTTGTTGTATATAATTAAAATTTTTATAATTTTTAATTTCTCTTTCTTTTTCTCTTTTTCTCTTTTATTATTTTTATTACTTTTATTAACTATTAACTATATTAATTATTTCTGAAGATAATAATTTCGAGCTCGAATAACGCTTTAATAATATATTGAAAGAAGAAGAAGAGTATTATAATTTACTTACCCTTAAGTACTAATAGACTTCTATTAGTTAGGTTAATACTAAAATATTACTACTAATTAAAAATGAACTTCTTTATAAGAAGAAAATTACCGCCATTAAGCTTTATCTCCCTATCCGGCTAAAGTAGTATATTACTCTTATTATTAATTATAATTTAGATTATTCTAATTCGGAATTTAGGTAATTGAATTTTACTACCGGTTTAAAAAAAAAAAAAAAAAAAGAAAGGAATTTAATTCGACTTATTCCGCACACCCTAATCGAATACCTTATAGTATACTCTTTTTTAAAGTAATTATTAATAGTATTGAAAAATAGTATATTTTACGGCAGTCTTACATTTCCTATTTCCCCGGAAACGGCCTATATATAGTTAATACTAGAAAATTAGAAAATAAGGAGGATTTGAGAGAGGTTAATAGTATAATAATTGAGCGTTTAAAGAAGAAATAAAATATAAGTAGGGAATTAAACGTATAAATTCTCTAAATTTATATTAATAATAGTTATAGGCGTTCCTTTAATTACTATACTACGGGCGTCCTTATAGTACCTCTAGTAGGGCTAATAATAGTAAAGTAATTAAAAATAGATTATATTATTTAATTAGAGTATTTTAGGAGTATTTACTGTGTTTGTAATTAAGTTTATAGGTTAAATAATAAAAATCCGATAAGAAGGGTTAGATTTAGTAATATTTTGGCTAGTATTATACCTTCGAATTAGGATTGATTATTAAGAACCTTCCTGTACTTCCCGTTTTAGCGTTGGTGCTAAAAAAATAATTGGCGGCGATTGATTGGATATATCCAACTTCTCTTCTTTTTCTATTCTAATTCAACTTCTAATTTCTATTTTTTTCTATATTCTAATTTAGTTTTTTATGTACTAGGAATATTAGGGTTAGGGTTAGCGGTTAGGGTTAGGGTTAGTTCTAAGGGTATAGGGGGCCGGCGAGAGGCCCCCGCTTGTAAATAGTTCTCTTGCTTTACTAGGATATTAGGGTTAGGGTTAGTAGCCGGGGGTGTAGGGGGCCGGCGAGGCCCTTGTAAAAAACTAAAAAAGAATTATTTAATAGTAAAAAAAAATGGGAAATTAAAAGTAAAGTTTAATTATTTAGAGTAGTAAAAAATATTTAAAATCTTTTATTACTTTAAAGTAGGGTATATCTATGGGCGTTTCACTGTCTTCGTTGGCTACATTAGGCTCCGGCCAAGGAACGACTATTTTACTTAGCAATAAAGTGATTCTTTATAATATAAAATTTAATTCTACTTTAGTATATAAAGGGACTATTGAAAAACTCCTCCTCTTTATTATCCTCCTTAAGAATTATAGTAAATTAAGCGGTAGGGGCCGAAATAGGTACAATAATAAGTATAAAAACTAAATGAATAGTAATAGTAAACGTAGGGGCGCGAGGAGTAATAGGCGTAGGCTCGACGGGTATAGGGATAGAAGTAAAAGTAGGAGCGGGACCTTAATTAAGAGGAATACTAAAAGGATTAGGACTATACTATAGCAGCGGTAGGAATAGGTAATTATTATAAGGGTAACTGTAAAATTATTAAAGAGATTAATAGTAGCCCAGGAATTAGTTATATATTAGAATGTAATTAAATTAGATTTTAATAGGCGAAAAAGAAGGTATAATAGGAAGAGCGCCGAAGGTTGTAGTACTAATAGAAGTAGCGTACAACTAAACCGGCACAGGGGCGGGCGGTACTAAAATAGCCGGTATAGGAGTGATAAGAGGAATAATTATAATAGGAGTAATTAGAGGAATAACTATAATAAAAGCAACTAAAGCGGAGAATTACAAAATAAAAGCGGTAACTTCTTATTCGCGCTACTAGGCGAAGAATTACTTATATTGTAAGTTATTAGAAAATATTATAAGATTTATAGAGAATTAGAATCTAAAGTGCGAAGGTACAATAGTAAATTTACTATTAATACTAAGGGTAAGTGCAACCTTATAATATTTAGAAGGCGGGTTAGTAAGTAGGGAACAAGAAGGAGAGAAGGAGAAAAAAAGAAAGGAAGAAGGGAAAGGGTAAAAAAAAAAAAGGAAAGTATATAATAGGAAGAAGGGTATAGAAGGAGGAGGAAGGCCGGGTACGTAGGAAGGTTCCGCTAGCGCTAAGGTAGGTAAAGGTAGTAACCGGGCGGGCAACGTTGTATAGAAATAGAATTCGTAATTACTTATATATAATAACGTTACCGCTTACGCTAGGGTTAATATAGGGAGGAGAGGGCTAATATTATAGGGCTACCGCCCTAGAAATTTATATCGGACTCTATAGCCCAACTACCGCCGTAGCTTAACCCGTAGCTCTCAATAGCGCTACTCCGTTGCAGCGCCGGTCACGTACCTACAGTCCCTTTCAAAAGGCCGCCGCTATAAGCTCTACTTATAGACCTTTCCCCCTTTCCCCTTTATAGAACCTTATCGATTACTTAGGCGTAGTATCTATATACACTCTACTGTCCCCCTTACACTTCGTATCTATTTTCCTATTACCAATCCGTACCCTTCTTTATAAATTTATATAGTAGTTTTGCTATAGAGGAGAATTAGGCTATAAATTGTCTATAGAAATTAGTAAAACCTAAAAACTATTATAATTAATATTTCGAAGTTAGTACTTCCTAACGAGTAACGGCTTCCACTTTATTTAGGTCTATTTCAATACTGCTAAATATAATAATTATACTGAAGTATTTTATTCGCTAGGTATAAAATGCGTACTTATTAATATCGATTTACAAACCTATATTTATTAATTATTGGAATACTTCTCGAATATATTTAATATACTCCTTATACGTTTTAGAGAAGATTAAGATATTATTGAGGTATATTATAGTATATACGTCTAGGATATTGTATAAGGTATTGTTAATGAAATTTTAGAAAGAGGCTAGTGCTTCTAATAAATTAAAAGAGTATACTAATAATTTATATAGATTGAACCGTATAATGAAGGTTATTAATTATTCGTAACCTTCTATTATATATAGTCTATTGAATATTGTAATAATGTTTATTTTTATAAATTATTTAACTCTCCAAATAATATTTAGGGTTTCTCTAATTAATAGTAAAGGATAACGATTTTTCAAAGATATATTACTAATACCTTAATAATTAATATAAATCCTTATACTACTGCCTAATTGTCGTACTAGTAGTATTAGTGAGGCTATATCGGATATAGAAGGTCGTATAAATCCTTTAGCGAGGTTATTATTAAATCACTATTTAATAACCCTAAGTTCCTATAATAATATTAACTTTATTCTTAAATATAATAGTTTATTACTTGGGATTATATCGATTTCATAATTGTATAAACAGTTTTCTAGTAATTCCTTTGTGTTTATAGGGTTGGCTACTCTAAATAAGTCTTTATATTTATTAAGGAAATATTCTTTAACTTCTTTAGGGGTAAATTTTAGTTTCGTAGATTTATTTATAAATTTATATACGTTTTCCTCTATAATACTGTAGATTCTATTAATTTCTGTTAGTAGTATAGGTTTTTATTTAAGTAGCATTAATTCTTATTTTAATAGCTTTATCCCTTCCTTAAAATTATATATTCGGTTAATAAAAGCGCGAATAATTTCTCCTAGCCTAAGGAATACGGTAGAGAGTTAGTTTCCTACTACTTCAATTTTATAAACGTTAATAAAGTTATAAATTTTAAAGTTTTTGAAGTACTTCTTATATAGCTCCCCTCTACCCTATATAATTTCCTTTTAAGTATCTTCGGATAACGTTAGTATAACTACGTATATTTTATCTTTTTAAGATTCTTCTAACCCTGTCTAAATAATTAAATTAATATATACGCCCCTTAGCTGTATTATTATAGTAAAAGTTTCTATATACATTAATTGGAAATTTATTGTATCAAGGGGGTTTATTTTTGAATTTACTAATTCGAAGTAGTATAGGTAAATATACTTAACCTATTCTAGCCTCGCTATCGTCTATACCCTAAGGCCGCCTTTAATTTTCATCATTATTCTAATCTTATTTAGTTTCTTATTAGGACCGAAAGGTTCTTCGAATTTTCTAATTACTATTAGTTATAAGGCGCATAGGGAATTATATAGACAAAGGGAAGGGGTCCTTGCACCGTTGTAAATAGAGGTGGATCCGCGGGGTGAGAGAGTGAATAACGGGGCGGAGGTATTTATAAACGGGGTAAGGAGGTGGAGAAGTGGGGTGGTAAATAGGAAAATAGGATAGGGAAGCGGGGAGAAGGCGGAGGAAGGAGCGGTAGGGGGTAAAATAGAGAGGCGGCGAAGGAAGCGGCGCGTTAGGTCTAATCCTATTCCTATTATCTTTATTGTTCTAGTATTAGGATAATATAACAATAAGAGAGACGAGATTAGTTTGCTATAACGGTAGGTAAGAATTATTATAGCTATAAGTAAAGTAGGAGCGGTGTAGAGAACTACGGCCGAGATGAAGCTGGGGGATTTCATTCGGCGGCGCTTAACGCCGTACAGTTTTCCCCTCTAAAGAACTGGAGAAGGACCCTATGCCAATAAGGCGCTATAGTTATAGTATAGGGAATAGGACTTTTATTTATTAGTTATAAGGGCGCTTCTATTATTAAACCTTGATTTCCTTTTAGTACTTCTATAGGATATTTTAATATCCAATTTATTATTACCTATTCCCGCTAGGTAGGGTTTCTTAGAGTTAACGAATACTCTTCGTTTTAATCCTTTAATTATCTTCTACTCCTCCGAAAGTAAATCCAGCGCTAAACCTGGAGTTGGAAATATTAAAATTATTAATACTTCAACGACTTTAACCTCCTTAATATATTTCCCTATATAGTCTTTGTTCTATATAACCTTATTTATTACTTAATTAACTTTAGGGTTATAGAATTAAAACTATAGCTACCTTAAAATAATAGGATGTTTTTATACTAAATCTACTACGAAGAGTTTAATTATTTCTTTGTAGTAGCCGATCTATATAATTGTTTCTACGTAATATTCGATTTATTCCTTAAATTTACCGTCCGCTAAATATAAGGGTCTTACTTTATTAAATTGATTTCTTTCAAGGTATATTTTCTCCACGAGAATTTTATTAATAAAAGCTTTCCTAATATAGTTAAAGTCGATTAGTAATATATAGTTAATTTTATTATTATATTGGGGGTACTAGAAGTAAATAAATGAGAGGGTTATATTTTATTTATAGATATTTAAGTTTTTTATAAATAAAGGCTCGCCCTTCTAGTAAGTTAGTCTTGCCTATTAGATACTTATTATAACTTCCTCTTTCCTAATCCTACTTTAATCCCCCTTAAGCCTTCGGATACGTTTTAATCCGAAGGTTCGCTATTTCCTTATCCCTATAATTAGGTAATATTATTTTCGGGGGCTACCATTTCGGTTATATCCTTCGGGGGGGCTATAGAATCTACTATAACTCTAATATTGTATTTATTACTACCGCTACTCTAAATTATATTACCTTTATTAAGATAAGTATTATTAATAACCTTAAGCCTACCGTTGTAATTAATTTAATTACGGTATTTACGAATTTAATAGCTAGGTTTATTATATTTAATGTATAATTTAGTTATAAAACGTACTTAGATAACCTTTAAATCGATTTCGTTTATTTCAATACGGTTAATCTTTATTACTTCAGAGTCCCTTTATTTATTTTTATTATTATTACTACTATTACCGCTATTATTACTATTATTATTAATTTAACCGCCGTTATTGTAGAAGGCGGCGTTATTAAGGGATTTTAATAGGCCGCGGTACAACTTTACCTATCCCTCCCAATTATTATAACCGGGGGTATTATACTACTAAGATATTATAATACAGAGGTCCTTATTAATTTTATTTTTAAGTATATAGACTTTCGTAGCCGTATTGTAACCGCACCTATCTACTAATATAGTAAATTATACTTTAAAATCGGTAAAGTTAGTAAATTTACTATTATAATTTATATTTCATTTTAATTAAACTATAGCCTTTTCGGAAATAGTAACGATATTACTTTATTAGAAATAAGAGGCTAAGTAATTCAAAAATCCCAATTCTAGGGGCTAATCCTAAATAACCGAGTAGTAAAAGTTGTTTAGGATCTTTTTTATATTTATAATGATAGTAACCCC
This sequence comes from Neurospora crassa OR74A, assembly GCF_000182925.2. Taxonomy (NCBI): domain Eukaryota; kingdom Fungi; phylum Ascomycota; class Sordariomycetes; order Sordariales; family Sordariaceae; genus Neurospora; species Neurospora crassa. The sequence goes on from NC_026506.1 coordinate 2,841,281, forward strand.
AACTTCGCTACCTAAATAACCTATAGTATATAGGAGTTTAGTCTTTTTATTTATAAAATTATAATTATCGACCTCCTAGCGGGTACGAATAGCTATAAGTTAGGTAATAATATAATTATAACGCTTGAATATATATTTTTTGCCTTTAAATTATTTAGAATCCTTAGTTAAATTACAACGTCGGATATAAGTATCGACCGCTAGGGTAAGGATAAAGTAATATCCTCCTAAGTTTATAAAGTAGTTACTAGGCTTATTACCTCCGTTTAAACTGTTAGGACTACTGGGACCGAATCCTCCAAATCTATTAGGACCGAATCCTCTAAATCTACTAATACCTCCGCTTATTCCGGGCTTTTAGTTAATAAATTCGCCGCCTCCTCCTATATTATTAACGCTAAACCTACTAATATTAATACTGCTAGTAGTAGTTTTATCCCTACTACTACTATTAATATAGCTAAAACCTCCTCCCCTAGAAACCTCTTCTTCGGTATTATATATATCCGATTCGTTATTATCGCCTATATATATAAATAATTCAAAATTCTTAATAATTGCCTCTATTATCTTGGTTGCGCGGGGTTAGGTCTCGATCTGGGCGTTTCTGAGCCTTTACTTAGTATAATCGAACTTTTTGTAAAGGATTTTGGCCTAGTTGGCTTTAGTGAAGGCTTTCTTATAGTTAATATTTATCTCCTCGAATATATTATTCTAAGATTCAAATACGGTTAATAAGTTAGTATATTATTATTCTGCTGCTACGATGTTGCGTTGCTCTTAAGTAATAATAATACGTAGGGAATTATTATTTAACTATAGGGAAGTAACGTTCTTCTATAGGACTATATTTTCCCTTACAATACTATTATACTTTCATTATTACTAATTAATTTAAATAGCCTATTAGGTTTTAAAGCTCTCGGATATAGTAATACGGGTCTTAAATCCTTTTGCCTCCTTCTTAAATATAACTACTAATTTATCTTTTACCTCTACAATGGTATTAATTTCGTTATCAAGATCCTTAAGTTTAGTGTTGAAGTAATAAAGTAGTTTTATAACCTCCTCGAAGTCCCTAGCTTTTTTAGTAAAGTCTTTAAGAACTAAGAGGCTAATTACTTTTTTTTTATAAATATACTAAAGTCAATCGAAGCCTTTTAATGATACTAGGAATACTTTACGTAGATTAATTTAACCCTACTAAAATTGCGGTTAGTTATTCAAATTGAATATTTTATTGGAATTTTAAATAATAATAAATAAAAAACTACTGGTTAATCGCGTTTGCAACTCTAAAATTATTGTAGTACTTAAATAAAGTTCTCGCTTCGTATTGATTAATATTAGATATATTTTTATCAATTATGAGCGATTGTACTAATTGGCTAAATATAATTTTGTAAAGATTAGATTATTGCGGTAGTTTCGTATTACTCTTAGTCTATCCGAAATTATTTATTACGTATTAATGCGATGGTTAGGTATAATAAATTGTTATATAGCGCGAGTAAGTATTAAATTAAGACTTTAATTGTTGTCGCGGAATAGGAAGAGAATCCTGTGTGTGTACGAGAACTATGTAGGGTACGCTGTGGACCCGAGTATACGGGCTACAGTACGTATACACGTAACTGCTGTACTACATTTAGACAGCTGTAAGCTGGCTGTACTATTGCAGTGCAGTACCCATCTATATATAGGAACATGGTAGTAATGCCTGTGACAGTTCAGTTTAGCCTTTTTTTCCTTTTTTTTTATTTTAACTAAGTAGATGGTAGGGCGTCTCTCTATCTCCCCTGGACTTTGGCCCTGCCCAGGGGAACTATATTTTATAATTCCCCTATAGTGCCCCCTTTTTAATTTCTTTTTCTTTTCTCCTTCCCTCTTATACTTTCTTTCAATATAGCTTCTTCCAGTTGCTATCGTTTTAGCCCGATCGGTTTAATTTCCGATATAGAAGTTTCTTCCCTTAATCCGTCCTTAGGATTAATATTTCCTATTAGTTGAAAATCTATAACTTTTGCTTATAACTTTTATAACTTTCTTAGTAACTACGTCCTTTAAAATTCATATAATTTCCTTCTTTATCCTTTTTCTAACCTTAATATTAAGAAAAAAAACTGCTTTAGAACCGGAAACGCCGATTTCTAGTCGAAGAGTGCTCCAAAACGAAAACTAATAACGGCAATCGACTTAGGAGGGTCGTTTGCATCTCTTACAATATCCTACGACGAATATAGTAATAATATTATATTGTTATTGCCGATAGCTATCGATAGTAGTATTTATAGACTCGAAAACAGTATTTATAACCTGCTTATAGAAATCTTAATATATAACAATTCTAAAGCCGTACTTACTATAAAAACTTTGGACAAAACGAAAGATAATAATAAAATATTAAAGAAGTTTATCGCTAGAGTAAATAAGTTTGCAAATTATAATACCGTTTCGACCGAAGATTGTCGTTGGGTTTAAGAATTGCTTCTTAAGTTCGTAAAAACATATATTGGAAAAAGTGGGTTTATACGACCCGAGGTTAGTAAGGTTAGAACCGACTAATTTATTACTAAGAAGCATTTTAATAATTTAAAGAAGGATATTTTAAAGGAAATTAAAAAAGGCGCTTAGGAGGCGTCGAAGTATTAGGCTAATATTGTAGTAAACGTTAGCCGGAATAAAATTAGTACTACCCTCTAATAATTATTTACTACTATTAAAAAGTTTTTCCTTGTTAATTTTGAATAGTAATTTATTATTAAGGGAGTAATAATTATTATTAGATTTATAAACTATGCAAATAAAAATATAAAAACAACCCTAGCTATATACCTAAATAAAAAGAAAACCGGCCTAGCAATCCGTATAGCTACTAGAATATTAACAATCAGAGACTACGTAATTACTTATAACAAAAATATATATAATTAATACTAATAAAACTAAACATAAATTATGAAAAATTTTTAACCCTAATACTTTTATTATTAAAAGTATTATAAGCGTATTAGTTTGAAGCGAATTTTAGAATAGTATTAATAATTATATTATAGTGGAAATTATTTCGGAGGTAGTAAAAGAGAAAAACCTAGAGGTATTTATTATTGGAATTCGGCTATAGAAGAGAAGGGACGGAGAGAGTAAAAGCCTATTTTTTATCGAGGTTGCTACTATATTAGCAGTATATTTCTTTTAGGATAACCTCTTCCTTCAGGACGGCGGCGTATATCTATATAAGCTATTTCAAATTTCAAATAACGTTTAGTAATATTTCAAATATTAAGGAATTAGATATATAGTAAAATTCTACTATTAAGAAAATATTTACGCCCGCTATAGCGAAGTTAAATATGAAGGAAATTGCTTTACCGAAATGAATTATTTATTTAATAATAATAAATAAATTATTTATTATAAATTATATAGGAAGAAAGGTTATTATATATATAGCTATAAAGAGTATTCTATTCTCCGGAAGGTAATTATAAAAGTATTCATTATATATATTAAAAGGCTACGGGCGTTCGCCCCCCGTAGGAATTTAATTAGAAAAGGATTAGAATTAATAATTATCTTATTATCTTATTCCCTATACTATAACTATAGCGCCTTATTAGCATAGGGTCCTTCTCCAGTTCTTTAGAGGGGAAAACCGTACGGTATTAAACACCGCCGAATAAAAACCCCCAACTCCATTTTAATTATAATTCTCCACACCGCTCCTACTTTACTTATAACTAGAACAATTCTTACCTACCAGTATAGTAAACTAATTTCGTCTCTCCCACCGCTACATTATCCTAATACTAAAATAATAAGGATAATAGAAATAAAATTAAATTAAGCGTACTATTTCCTCTACTACTTTTCTATTTTACTCCCTACTACTCCTTCCTTCGCCTTTTCCCCGCTTCTTTATCCTATTTTCCTATTTACTACTCTATTTCTCCGCCTCCTTATCCTATTTATAAACTCCTCCTCCCTATTATTTACTTTATTACCCTACGGATCTACCTCTATTTATAATAATATAAGGACCCCCTTCCCTTATTTATATAATCCCCTATACAATACCCCTTCTTAATCCTACTTCTCCTTCTTCCTTATTATAACCTCTAATAAAATAGCTTCTTCTAATTGTTATCGCCCCAACCTAATCGATTTAACTTCTAACGTAGAGGGTCCCTCCCTTAGTATATCCTTAAGCCTTATATCCCCTATAATTATACTTCTAGAATTTATATTCTTTATTCGTACCCTTTATAACTTCCTTAATAATTATCCTCCCCCGAACTAATACAACTTCCTTCTTTATTCTCCTCAATCCTTATTTTAATTTAATTAATATTATTCATAAAATTCCTTACTTTTACTATACTCTAAATTTTACTTCCATCCTACATAATAATAAACTTAACTCCCCTAATAATGTTTATAAAATTATTACTAAAAAGATTTACTTTATTTCAGCGATTAATAAATCTCTTATTCTCTATATTTCTTTTTCTTTATTATTATTTAACTTCTATCCTAGCCAACGGTACCTAAAATACTACCTACTCCTATACCTATAAAATATATATATTAAATATTCCTATTAACTTTTATAACGCTTGTAATACTATTTAGGCGATAGTTATTACTATAGTATTAAGTAATTAAAATAAATTCGAACGCAATTTAAATACTTTTATTCGTACCGCTAATAATTTCATCCGTTATATATATATATATTTAGAGTAGGACGAATTATTTACTAACTTCGAGCGTTTTTCCTACGCTATTAATTATAATATTACTAACTTCTAGCGAAAGGGTTACTATAAATTAATTATAAAAGATATTTATTATAATTGTATCCCCTCTCTTCCTAGCGGTAATATTATAAACCCAATTTAAATTACATCTAATTCTAGTAGTAGTACTATTATTCCTATATATATTATATCCGGCGATAACAATTTTACTATTCCTACTTATATAATTTTTAATTTTAATAGTAGTAGTTCCATCCCTAGTAGCTCTATAATTATTAATATTCCTAAGCGCCCCCTTATAAATAATAATTAAGTTTAATAGTATTATAAAGTTACTATAAACTAAATTTGTATAATAGAACTATTCGAATAATTTTTTAAGTATAATTAAACGCTTATTAAATAATATTTTTTAGTTTTTACTAGATTTATATTATAAATAATTCTTATAATTAATATAATTATCTTATTCCTATTCCTATCTCTTTATTTTAATATTATTAATATTCTATATTCTTCTTAAAAATACCTTGCAATCTCTTCGTACTACTCCTCCTCTAATTCGATTATTAAATAATATTCTCTTAACCTTCCTAATTTTAACGCTTATAATAGAATCCTTTCGGCTTTAATTCTATTGTCTAAGAATTCCTAAAATTCCTCCTTCGTTAGTAATTAAATTTCCAAATTATCCTAAAAATTAATATTTATATTAAAGTAATTTAGGATAATATAAATAAAGGTCTTTTTCTTAAATTTATAAGTATAAATAGGGGTTAGGACGTTCGGTACTTTCCTCCTATAGAGGAAGGCCTAGAGGCTAATAACTTCTATCATAATTTAAATAAAGAGGGAACTTTTCGCTTTAATTAATAAGTATAATTCTTCTTTATCTTCTTCTAATTTTCAACGTCTTCCTTTCTTTTTCTTCGTACTAACTATATATTATTAAATAGCCTCTCTACTAAATTTAGGAGTAAAATTAATAATAATAAATTTATACCCTCGCCCTAATTTTATTACCGCCGCTACTAAGTAGTAGTTGTAGTATAATACCTATTCCTAATTTATTATATTTGTTCAACTATTCTTCCCAATCGGCGGCTATTAATTTTAAAACTTATAATAGTAGTAATAGAGTCTTTAAATCTAAAGGAAAATTAATTACTATTATTAGTAATTTTTCTATTAACGCCTATTCCTTAGCTTATTGTACTTTAATTATACGACTCTCTAATTTATTAGTAAGTAGCCGACTTGTCGATTATTGTATTTAAATATAATTAAATACTTAAACTATTATCCCCCGGACGAACCGGGCTTAATCTATCTAGGCGAGCCTTTTTTCAAAGGCCCGGACCCTTTTATTAAAATAGAAGTCGAATAGCAAATAGAATATTTCTATTTCGAAATTTCTTACCGGCGTAATTTTATACGCCTTAGCAATAATTCTTGAATACTTAATTTAATATTTCGCTAGCCTAATTACAATTCTTTATAGTTTCCTATAGATTTTGATTAATTAGTAGAATATTAAAACTTTATATATAATAGTACTATAAATATGTTTAATATATATTTCCTTTACTCGAATAAAGGAGTAACCCTATATCTTTACTACTAATTTTATAAATATATTTATTTAGGTTATTATTTTTCATTTTACTACTTTTATATAAGCCCTATAATTAAATTTACAATCCAATTAAACCCTTAGGAATTACATTAATTCCGTTAATTAAAATACAATATCCCCGAATTAGAAAATTTCTATCCTTAATACCTTCGTCTACATAAAATACATTAATTCCATCTTAATTACTTCGAATTCTATACCTCTCGCCCCTACCTATTCTAAATATATTTCCTATACTATTTATAGTATCCGGTAATTCTCTTTAATAATATAAATTACTACTATAATATTAGTATTATTTATAAAACCGACTATAATTATATTTAAAATTATTATTAACTTTCGGTATAATAGAGTAATAAAAAGAATAAATAAAATAAGGGAAAGGGGGGAGTTTTATAATACACTAATAATGATTATGTAGGGGCGGGATATTTTATTATTAAAAAAGAAGGAATTTCTCTTACCGGTAATAAAATTCGCTACTTACTTAATAATTTATATTAAAAGCTATATTTCCTATAGGGTATATAGAAATTACCTATAATTAATTCTATCGAACGCTTCTTTTAAATTTAGGAATATAAAGGACGTTACGGCCTTAAATTTTTAAATTATATATACTATATTAGTAACTACCTAGATTATAAATTCTATTAAATAATTTACCTAATTACCTATTTAACCTTCTAATAGGAAATTAAACTCTTCGGCTACCTATATAAATCTCTTAATTATGAATACTTTAAAGATTTTTCCTATATTATTAAGTAGCGATATTAGTCTCTATATACTTATTAATTTTTATTAGGCAGCGCTCTTTCTAAGCTTCTTAAGGATAATCACCTTTATATCCTTAAATTACTATAGGAAGTGGCCGAATTGGAGGCTAGCGGATTATAAATATACTATAATTTATTAGAACGGTTGCCTATATAATTTTAGAAATCTATTTAAATATTAATTAATTCCGGGGGCCTTATTAAATACTATTTTAGAAAGTATATTCTAAATATTCTCTTTATTAACTAATTCACTAATAATTATCGGGTTAATACCCTCTAATAACTTAATCTAATCCAGTAAGTAATTTATTAGGACTTTTACCTTTAGGAAAAAGCGATTAATAAAAATTTCGGCTTTACTACTATAATCTTCGATTTCTATTACCCCTTTATAAATTTAAAAGGCTAGTAATTTAAGCGGATTTATTAATTAGTAACTTCAAGTCCAGGCATATTATTCTAATAATTAAAATTAATTTAAATTCCTCGAAGTTTCGGCGATACTATTATACTATATAGCCTACTAGGCCTTTATAATAATCCTCTTCTTTTTCATTAACGCTTTAATAAATTCTCTCTAATTTAATACTATTTAGTACCTAAATTACTCCTAATATATCCTCCGCACTTCTTTTATAACTATTTTATATCCTAACGTTTACTAATTTACTCTCCTCCTTCGACTTTTCTTCTAATATAAAACGAATTCCTCTATAATACTTATAAATTCTCCGTCGAACCTACGAAAGGCGAATTTAAGGTCCTCTACTATATTAATCCTTTTCAAGACTAATATTTATTTCTCCAACGCCTCCTTCACCTTCTCTATATTTATAAAACTTTAACTATATTTTCCTTCTTCTTCAACTTTTTTAATTTTTTTTCCTACTTAAATTTAAATTTCCTAAAGGTAGTAGTCCGAACTAATTTACTTGTACTACTACACTCCCTAATATTTAACCTCAACCCCGGGTAATAATTATATATAATTAATTATTCTATCCCTTTCCCTTTATGTTACATTCCCGAATTTAATTAGCTTACTATAGGGAATAAATAAATTAAATCTCTAATATTATACTTATATAAGGAAGCGGGCGGCCTCTAGGCTAATCCTATTCACTAAATCCTAATTAGGATAATAAAAATTAAAGTCCCTAATAGTAATTAGGTTTCCCGCCGGAAGTCCGGCCTCAATAAATTCGAAGAGTGGTAACCCTTACTAATATTCTAGTATTCCTTATATAAGGATAGGAGAGTAAATAGAATAAATAATCGTTAAATCCCTTAAATTTTTAAATATAATTATAGTCTAA
>NC_026506.1:2849877-2873935 GCF_000182925.2 Neurospora crassa OR74A
TCAGTAATTGACAGTGCATGCAGGTCGCTTGACCGCCCTGCCCGCCTGCCGGGCTGCAGGGTGGGTCCAAGCGATAAGATAAGGAGGTGGGTCCGCCCAGATGGATTACATCAATCCATCTGCGCGCGGCTCCCACTCTTCCTGATTCTTCCTTCTACATCACGCTTTATATAGGAATAATATCAATACTTTTACATCAAAGCAGGGTTGTTCTTTGAGGTACAAGCAATCTATATTATATGGTAGCTGCAACGACTTTAATCTAGTTACTTTTTTAATTATCCCCTTCTCTATCGATCGAATTGTAGTAAATTGTATAGAAACCTACAATCTAATCGAGTTGTAGTAGGCTAGAAAGTATTATATTATAATTAATTTAAGTAGGTTATATCGTTCTCCTACCTTTAAATAACCTATTACCGCTTAGTCGAATTGTAGTAGACTATAGCGATACGCGCTTCCCTATTACTATTAATTAGCTAAATTATAGTAAATTAAATAATATTCACCTCGCTTAACGAATTTCAAATTCTTATACGATTTACTACCTAAATCTAAGGCTTTTAACCGTTAAATTGTAGTAAGTATACGAAATACCTTTAATATAAAAGGTTTCTCCTTACTTTCGAACTTAAATAGATAATAAATATTCCTAATCCTTTATATTTATTTAACTTTATTTTATATTTAAGTACTAACAACCGAAAGTCGATTTAAATTATTAATTAATATAGCATTTCAATAATTAAATAAATTACTTAATAAAGGCTTTCTACCTAATAAATTAAAATCTAACGCTAGTACAATACTACCCTCGAAGCGATCTATAATTCCCCGCGATTTTTGAATATTAGCGCAAAATATACACTCTAAATTAATTAACGAATAAATTATGCTTGTAATTAGCGAACTAATTGGTTATAAATCTAAAATAATTAATTTACCCCCCGAATAATAACCTTAAAGTCAAAACGAGGAAAAGCTCGACTCCGTTAGGCCGCCTACGCCCGTTGCGCCTAAGAGGATTGGGAATAACGTAGAAATAATAATGTATATATTGAAAAAGATTAATAGGAATGTATTCGAATAAAATGCCTAATATTAAAAAATCAATCGCAATACTAACTACCTACAAATAAAAATAGATAAGACTACTAATTATATTAAGGATATCGAAATTGCTCTTAGCAATTTCGGTAAATTTAATAATTAAAAGTATTAAACTATAAAATTAAGGATAAATACTATAGAATAAGGTATTAATAATATACTTAATACTATAATAGTAAAGATAGACAATCTTATAATATACCGTACCCTAATAGTACTATATACCCAACTACTAAATAACTATTCTTCTCAACGCTTAATATCTCCTTTATTAAAAATATCCGCTACCCGGGCGCAAAGTGTATAATCTAATAGTTTTACGCTTACAATTTAAGGCTATTTAGTTAAAATTATAATCAATATAGTAAGGGATCTCACCCTTAGGCTACTAAGTAACCTTATCCTACTACTATATAAATACAATTCCTACTAGCTCTCTCCTTATTACTCCGAAACTATTAATAAATAATATAATAATACCTTTCCCCTACTTAATAATTTAAAGGGTACTAGTACTGTTATTTATTATAAAAACCTATTAACTTAAGGAAGCTAACCCTCCTTTAAACTATTCTTAGGATTCTCCAATTCCCCTAAATAAAATAATTCGTACCCAACGGTAACGGGTTTTTTACTAGTTATAATTAAACTATTTAAATATAAATCCCTATAAGCAAAAAATGGAAGTCGGACCTTAACCCCGTTATATAGGAATCCCCTATAATTAATAACGGCCCAATTAGTAATTCCCCCCTTCTAGAACTAAAATAAAGCCTCTACTTATAACTCTTAAAATATTATAATTCCCCCCTATCGAAGTAAGTAGCTAACGGCACCCTAGCCTAAACTTCTTATTACCCTATTAGTATCGTAAAGTAAATTACTAATAATAATCCTAGCCCAACCTTTATATAAGACTTAAGCCCTAATTATAATATTTATATTAATTCGTTAAAACCCAACGAATCCGTAGTAACTAACTATTTAAACCGTAGTAGTCTAATTACAAATATTCCTAATTAATTTAACTTCACTAATTATTAAACCCGTTACTTTAACTTTATTCTAAATTATTAGTAATAGAATATTATATAATAAATTATATAAAATTATTTAAAATATAGAACGTAATCCCGTATTTATTTTACTTATTCCTTAAGTAATTCAATAATAAACTGAAGAATATCTAAACTTTCGTATACTAAGTAAATATAAGTATTTTATTTCGAAAGGATCGGCCCCGCTAGGTAGCGCCCTAACTAAGCCCCCAATAGGCCCGCCTCCAAATAATCCGCTTTAGAATTATACCGGAGGGAGTAGAAACCCAGATAATAATGGAAGAAATAATAATAATCTAAACAATTATAATAATAGGCGCAATCCCCCACAACGCCTATTTAGTAGAAACCGCCCCTCTCGTAAACTATAGTCAAATTCCTACAGTTTAGAGCCTAAATTAAAGAGAGAAGAAATTAAATAATTCCACCCTTATTAGGAAGATCCTAATAATTTTAAAGTAATTACAGACGGACGTAACCTAATTTATACGGACGTCTTTTATTTCGCTAATAAATTGTAATCTTTTATAAAGGATAACCTTATAGCCGAATTAGCCGAACGGCAACTAATATCTATATTCCAAATTCTCTTAAATAACCCAACCGTACGTTAGTAGAATATAGAAATATTTCTAGAAGCTAAATGCACCTTTTAACGTAGTTCTCTCGAAGATTTATTTAATATATTAATTAAATAATAAACCTCCAACCCCACTATTATAATAAAAAAATTCACTAAAGGATCTATCGCCCTTAAGGATATCACTGCCGATAAAAACGTACTTTTAAAATTTATTTAGAAGTAGCTACGTTATATTTACGCAATAAGTATTTTAGATAAAGATTCAACTAACTAGGCCGGCGTTATAGTATAAATATAATTAAAAATAGATTTATATATCTAAATATATTTAAAGCTACTTAAGTATAGCTTCTTCGGCGAATATATTAAAGAAATCGATAAGGCTAAAGCCGTTTTAATAGTTACCGCCGCTAAATAGTATCCTTTTATTAAATATATTACTTATTTATTATAAAAAGAAAAAGATACTAATATTAAATTAGTAAATAAACCGTTTTAGAAAAACTTTTCCGCTAATAAGAAAGACTATCGGGGTAGTAAAAATAATTACAATAATAATTATAATCGAAGTAACCAAAATAAATCGGACCGTAATTAATATAATTAAAATAATTGGGATAAAAATAAAGAGTAAGCGTATTATATCGCTAATAATAATAATATATTAGGAAATAGCGATTAAGTTTACTATATTAATACGGACGATAGCGTATCTATAATTTCGGACTCGGACAATAAAATTACGAACGTCGTTTACAATACTACCCTTATATACTATAAATATTATAATATATTCGTATTAGAATTCGAAGCTAGGCGGTACTAGAAGCGATACAAATTAAACTAACGGGCGTAAGAAGAAGTAGTAATTCTTAAACCTATAAAAAATAAGTATATTTATTATAATTACTAAACTACCTTACGGAATACTCTATTCCAATATACTAAGCGCTATTTAAAAGTTAAAGAAGGCTCGATCGAGGGTATACCTATTAACCTATCCCATTTCGCCTATAATAAGGAAGAAATAGAATTGGAACCGGAATCCTATAATATTGAAGAGGTACAATTATTTAACGAATAAAATATTAAGAGCGGTTTATTATTAAATTATACTTATCTCCGAATTAAAGTTAAAGCGGATCCTAAATCCACTAATTCCGAAGTATATATTAATCCTAGTATAAGAAAATTAATAATCGACCGTACCTTCCTATAAACGTTTAATTATATAATTAAATATAAGAACCCTCGCCGGGTTAAGGGTATTAGAGGATCCCAAATAATCGAGGAATAGGCAACCTTCTACCTCTACCTAGTCGGTATAAAAAATGGAAAGCCTACCTTTATAAAGCTAATAAAATCAGCTTAGGTCGTCGATAATCTATCTACGAAAATACTTTTAACTAATAATTTTATAGATACTAGAAAGGGTTATATCGATTATACTACTAAAATAATCCGCTTTGGAACTATAAATAATTTTACCCTACTATTTTTAATTAACTATTAATATATCCTATACGTCTATAAGGTTACGACTTTAAAGAAGGTAACCCTACTATTAAAATAGTAAGCCTACTTGCTAGTAAACTATAAACCCCTTTCGAAAAGCCGGAGTTTTTTATTTAATGTAAAGTACTATTTAACCGCTAATACTATTATTAATATTAAAATACTAATAGTAATTTTAATTAAAAATAATACCAATAGTACTACAACTATTAATAAAAGGTTTAATATCGGTACTATTACCGAGAATAGCGAAGGCGCCTTCTTTAAAGTTTCTTAGGAAGGCGTATAATGCGTAGCTTTATTAAATTAAATAATAGTTGCAATATACAACTACTATAATAATAACTGAAGAATCCGTAATACTGTATTTAACCTCCTATTAATATTAATAGGAAGAGAGTTCGAATTCAACCTATTAACGTAGGCCGTAGCCTTAGGATTAAACCCTACTTTAATTATAAGTATTTATTACCTTAATATACTATTTTAGAAGGTAGCGGAAGGAGATATACTATATAAAGACTATGATAATAAGAAATTATATATTCTAAAAAAGTATTCTATACTAAGAATACGTATAAATAGCAATATCCCGGATAAAATTTTAAAGTAAGGCGTCTACGTATACAATAGGTATATAAAAGCCTAACTATAGGAATTTATAAATTTAATCTATAAATATAAGGATATGTAGGAGGAAAGTCGCATTATAGAAGTTAAGGAGGAGGATATAATAAAGGTCCCGCTAGTAGAAGGATAGTAAAATTAAAAGATTAATACTAGGATATACCTATTAAATAAAAAAGACTAGGTAATAATAAATAAAATATTCGATAAACTCTACACTTAGGGAAAAATAAAATAGTATAAAGAAGCTACCCCCTTTACGTATCCAATCTTTATAGTCTAAAGAACAATTAGAGACAAAGTAAAAGGCCGCCCAATAATTAACCTTAGAATATTAAATTATATTATAATACTAAATAATTACCCTCTACTATTACAATTGGAGGTTATTGCTCGCTTAAAAAGTAAGAAATTTATTATAATAATCGACGCAGTATCTTTCTTCTACTAATTTAGCATTTAACCCCCCTACTATAATAAATTTACCCTTATTAACTATTAGGGATTAAAAATACCTATTATCGTACTAATAGGCTTCCGCAATTCTCCCGCTTATATCTAATACTTTATAAACTACTTACTAATACCCGATAAAATATACTACTAAGCCTTTATTAATAATATCGTTATTACTTCTAATATTTTAGAAAAATATCTTTAATATTTTAGGAACATTTTCAATTTATTTACGAAGAAAGGGATCTCTATCTCCCCGAAAAAATTCTATTTAAGCTACTCTAATACTGAACTATTAGGATTTAAAGTTAATATATTAAGATTAATAATTACAGCCGAACGTATAGTAGTTCCAAAGAATCTAACCTTCTCCAACTAATTTAAGGCGTTAAAATATTATATCGGTAATTCTAAATTTTTAAAATATTTAGTACTATATTACACCCAATTATTTAAACCTCTCTAAGTATAAAAAGTTAGCCTATTAATTAAAGGTTGAGAGTTGGGGAAAATAGTAATCGGAAATATAAGTAAGAGGGCTTACTACTATACGTTAATTAAATTCGACTTAATACTAATTAAATTAGAATTATTCTACGTACTATAAGAAGCTCTCTGCGGTACGGACGACGGAAAAAAGCCTAATATCCTTTACTATTATAACCTAAATAGGCAATTATTTCTATAAATAAATAGTTCGCTTAAGTATAGGTTTAGTGTAATAGCTTTTTATTTAAAGGATAGATACGAATAGTATTTAAATATATAAATACTAGCTAACTAAGTACTACCCGTTATATTTTTAAATAAATGCCTAACTAAGGTAGAAATAAAATACGGCCTATTGGAATTAGAGGTTACCTACCTAATTTAGATTATTCGAAGGCTTAGAACGACGATTTATTTAGTAAATTAGCTGGTAATCGTCCTAATTGACTATTTTACAACTAAAGGGATTGTTAAGTAAATAAACCTTTAAATAATATTAATAAATCGGACTAACCAACACCTTATTAATATATCCATTTACCTATTACAATATAACCTTCAAATCTTCTATATCCCTAGTAAATTCAATTTCGTACTGGACGCCCTTAACTACTTACGTACAATTAGTAACAATAGCGAAAATCCTAATAGAGAATCCGCTTTAGATAATCTATAGAAAAATGATAAGGTATACTTAATAGAGGAATAAACCCTCTTTATAATAGAGGCGAAGATATCCAACGATTTCTACGAACGTTTAATAAGAAGGTACTAAAAAAATAAGAAGTTTGTAAAAATCCTAAAGGACCTTAAAAGTTCTATTAAAGATGGAGGAGTAATTTTATAGGCTAGCTACCCCTTTATTATTAATAATTATCTTATTTACTATAACTAACTAAACGGATCTCGAATATTAAATATTCCTTTTAATTATATTAAGGAAGTATTAAACGCTATATATAATAAAAGATATTATTTCGGTAGGCAACGTATAATGTACAATTTGAGAAATTTAACTATTCCTTATAAGACGAGCTTCGTTAAAAAGTATCTTAAATATTACCCAAACTATTAATTGAATTAGACTAGTAAGGACTTGCTAAATAGAAATTACTAAACTATCTATCCCGAGAACGTATATTTATTACCTATAAGCGTTATCGCTATTAATTTCATTATTAATTTACTAGAAATCTCTATAAAGAATTCGCTATAGAAGATTAATAACTACAATATCTTTAATTCCCTTATAACCGTTATTAATAAAGTAATTAAGTAAATACTATTTATCCCCGGGCATTCTATATACAGTACCGAAGAATAAGGTAAAGTATTTGTAAGGCAACTTATCTTATCCAATTAGGGGATGCTAAAGGGTATTATTTTGGACCGGGATTGTAAATTTATATTCGAATTATAAATAGGGTTATAGAAGGTATAAAGTACTAAATTAATAATAATAACCGCCTACCACCCACAGGCAGACGGCTTATTAGAATATAAAAATTAAATAATAGAAATCGCTATTAAATTCTATTATTTTATATATCTAAATTCTAATTAATACGAAAT
Source organism: Neurospora crassa OR74A (assembly GCF_000182925.2). NCBI lineage: Eukaryota > Fungi > Ascomycota > Sordariomycetes > Sordariales > Sordariaceae > Neurospora > Neurospora crassa. Next base: position 2,857,288 of record NC_026506.1, read on the forward strand.
TCTTCCAATACTTTAATAGAATTTCAATAACACCCTTACCCAACTAACTAATATATTACTATATAAATAATTTTATAATTTTAAACTACTAGGACTATTAAATACTTTACTACCTATAGAGTATAACCCCGAAGCCCCTATTATTAAGGAATACTTAAAGTAGAATATTATACTTACTATAGACTTTATAGCGGCTAATATAAAGAAGAGATATAACGATTACTATTGTAATATTTAATTTTAGAAGGGAGATAGGGTATTCCTTCGGTTGTACTATAGATACTACTATCTCAGTAATCCCTTATATAAATTTTCGTAATAGTGCTCGGGGCTGTATATTGTATTTAAAAAGGTTGGAAACCTCGCCTACCGGTTCGAGCTACCTTGTAGAATAAAGATTCATCCTATAATATTAGTTGCCTATCTATTATTAGTACCTAATAGAAATAATATTTTCGGACGAGATTTGCTACCCTTGGGCCTAATTGAGGATTTATAGTACGATGACGAATACGAAGTAGAGGCTATTCTAAAGTATAAGGAGGTATAAAAGAAATTGAAGTTCCTTATTAAATAGAAAGGTTGGGGATATTAGTACAATTGCTAGATAATAGAGAAGAGTTTAGAGAAGTGCTAAGAATTGTTAATAGAGTATTAGGATCGTCAAAAAGGAAAACCCGGCTAGAAGCGTAGAAGAAGACGACTTAAAGGATCGGGAAAAAAAAAGGCTTAATCGTTAGAAGCAGCTGAGGACAGCTACTTTTTCATCCGGCAAGCTGGGACTTAATACGGATCATTTCATATATATAGATTAGCTTAGTAATTGATAATATATACAAGTCGCTTAACTGCCCTACTCGCCTGCCGGGCTGTAGGGTAGGTCCAAACGATAAGATAAAGAGGTGGGTCCGTCCAAATGGATTATATTAATCCATCTGCGCGCGGCTCCCACTCTTCCTAATTCTTCCTTCTGCATCACGCTTTACACAGGAATAATATCAATGCTTTTGCATCAAAGCAGGGTTGTTCTTTGAGGCACAAGCAGTCCATATCAATTTTCTTAATTATCCTTTCTTTATACTTCCTTTAATATATTTCTCTAGGGTAGTAATAATACAGGAATTGGGGGGGGGCGTTTAATAGGATACCTTCGTCTACAATCTTTATCGTCGGCTTTAATACCTTTCTAACTAGGTTTTTATAAGGGACGAACGCCTGTAACCTTTTAATATATATAATAAATACCTTTATAATTACCTTCCGGAGAATAGGGCACTCCTTATAATTATACGTACAATACCCCTTCTTCTTATATAGCTTATAATAAATAAGTAATTTATCGTTATTAAATAGATAATTTACTTTACTAAAGTAGTCTCCTTCGTATTTAACTTTACTATAATAAATATAAATATTATTTTAATAATAGAATTTTACTATATATCCAATTCCCTAATATTTAAAATATTATTAAATATTATTTAAAGTTTAGAATAATTTGTATAAGTATATACCGCCGTCCTAAAGGAAGAAGTTATTTTAAAGGAAGTATGCTATTAATATAGTAGTAAGTTCTATAAAGAGTAAACCTCTACTCTCTCTATCCCTTCTCTTCTATAATTAAATTCTAATAATAAATACCTCCGGGTTCCTCTCTTTTACTATATTTAAAATAATTTCCGCTATAATATAATTATCAATACTATTCTAAGGTACGCTCCGAATTAATATGCTTACGGTACTTATAATAATAAAAGTATCGGGGCTAAAAACTTCTTTAGCCTACACTTAATTTTACTAGTATTAAATACGTATAGGTTTATTAAATACAATTATATAGTTTCTAGTTGTTAATATCCTAATAACTATATAAATTACTGAATTAGGTTTCTTTTTACTTAGGTAAATAACTAGGGTTATCTTCGTATTTTCGTTCGAATAATTTATAAATTTAATAATAATCGTCGCTCCCTTAATAGTAAACTATTATTTGAAATTAGAAGGAATAAACTTTTTAATAATAGTAAGTAATTATTAGAGAGTAATACTAATTTTATTCAGGCTAACTTTTATTGTAATATTGGCCTAACGCTTTAGCGCTTCTTAAACGCCTTTCTTAATTTCTTTTAAAATATCCTTCTTTAAATTATCGAAATCCTTCCTAGTAATAAACTAGTCGGTTCCAACCTTACTAACCTCGGGTTATATAGACCTACTTTTTCTAATATATACCTTTATAAATTTAAAAAGCAATTCTTAAATCTAATAACAATCTTCAATTGAAATAATATTATAGTCTACAAATTTATTTATTCTAATAATAAATTTCTTTAATATTTTTTTATCTTTATCCGTTTTATCCGAAGTCTTTATAATAAGTACGGCTTCGGGATTGTTATATACTAAAATTTCCGCGAGCGGGTTATAGACGCTATTTTCAAATCTACGAATACCGCTATTAATAACCATCGGTAACGATAATATAACGCTACGCTACGTTCGTTGTAGGATAGTGTAAGGGACGTAAACGACCCTCCTAAGTCGATTGCCGTTGTTAGTTTTCGTTTTGGGGTACTCCTCGACCAGAAATCGGCGTTTCCGGTTTTAAAGCAGTTTTTTGGATTAGAATTAATAATAGAAATTATAAATAAAAACGGTCTATCGTACGCCCCCCTTAGTTCTTATATTATTATTACTTTAGAGGGATATATTATAGGAGGCATAAAGAGGGGATAGTTGAAGAAATTAATCGGCCTGTCTGCCCGGCCGAAACCTTTAACCTTATAAAATTTAATTGATATATATTATATATATTTATAGAATACGGAAGTAAATTATTCATACGGCGGTTATAGCGCCCGTACAATTACGGCCCTCTTTAAGGAAATAATACTTTTATTTTCTATTAACTAATTAGAAAGAACCTTCTTCTAAGGTAATTAATAGTTTAATTAAAATATTCTATTAGAATATAGGGAAGTTGTATAAGAGGGGAAGATTTCTATTCGAATAAAAGAAAGTTTATAATATTATAATAGTTTAGTAACCGGATAGAAATTTAAATAAGGAGATTTACTATCTCAAGGGTAGGAGATATTTTAGAATCGATTATATAAAGAAGGGAAGGGTAGTAATATATATAAATAAGAAATAGAATTAAAAGGATTTAAATTTCTAAATTAGAAAGAATTAGGCCGTAGTAATATTTCGGAACTTAAGGAATTTAATTATTATTTATTCCATTTACTCTCCTATTCTTACGTAGAGAACGCTAGAATATTAATAGGGGTCGCTACTCTTCAAATTTATTAAGGCCGGACCCTCGACAAGGAATTTAATTATAATTAAGGATTTTAATTTCAATGATCCCAATTAGGATCTAGAGAATAGGATTAGCCCGGAGGCTACTCGCTTCCTTGTATAAATATAATACTAAAAACATAATTTATTTACTCTTTGTAATAAATTAATTAAGTTTAGGAATATAATATAAAGAGAAAGGGATAGAATAATCGATTATATATAATTATTACCCGGGGTTAAAGTTGAATATTGAAGAGTATAATAGTACGAATAAACTAATTTAGATTGTTATCTTTAAAAAATTTAGGTTTAAGTAAGAAGAAAAAATAAAAAAAATTATAGAAGAAGGAGGATATAATTAGATTTTTATAAATATAGTAAAAGTAAAGGAAGCGTCGAAAAAAGGAATATTAGTCCTAAAAAGGATCAATATAGTAGAGGATTTTAAATTCGCCTTTTATAAACTCGATAGAGAATTAATAAAAATTATAGAAGAATTCGTCTTATATTAGAAGAAAGGTTGATGGAGGAAAATAAATTAATAAATATTAGAATATAAAATAATTATAAAAAAAGTGTAGGGGATATATTAAAAGTAATTTAAATATTAAATAGTATTAAATTAAAAGGATTTTATTAAAATTATAAACAAAAAAAGTAGATAATTATGAAAGCCTAGTTAGGCTATATTGCGTAATAGTGTCGCCGAAGCTTTGAAGAACCTAAATCGACTTTAGCTATTAAAATAATAGGCTTGAATTTAAAGCTATTAATTGATAGATTTACCTAAAGTATTAACCCTTTAAATTTACGAAGGGGTAATAAAAAGCGGAGACTATAATAGTAAAGCTAAAATCCTTATTAATTATTTTTTCCCGAAGGTATAAATTCTAATAAATTACTTACTAGATTAGACCGAACTATTAAATAGCATTAACCTAATAATTATTAGTAAACTAATTAATAAGGAGGATACTTAGAACATACTCTCCCGGATAGTATTTAATAAAGCCCTTGGGATTAATTAATATTTAAATATATTTCTGAAATTATAGAAGTAACTATTTTAGCAGGTTATACTATATTTAGTATTTATTAGCCTCTAATTTAGTTATTTCCTATAATAATCTAAGGACATAAAAGTAATTATTTTTAAAAAGTTTAGAAAGAACGTTGCCTAACAAAAGCTAGTAGGGGCGTAGAAACTAATATTACTATTTAGTAACGTAGGAGAAATCTTTAAAATATTTATAATCAAGAAATTTATATAAGTAGCCGAAGAATTCAATTTCTTATTAGAGGGCTAAATACCTAATTAACTAGGTTATTTTGAAACTTTATAGTCCGGGTAATTACTAATATAATATATGTAGCTTAAAAATTCGGGGTTATAATGTCCTTTATACTCCTAAATTTAGAAGGAGCGTTTAATAGAGTTAACTATAGGTAGCTTCTATATACCTTATAGGAAATATAGCTTCCAATATAGATTGTTAAATAAGTAGTAAATTTTATTACTAATAGAAGAGGTTCTTTCATCTTCAACAATAAAATGTCCCGCCCCTATATAATTATTGCAAATATACTTCAAACTCCCCCTTGTCACTTATTTTGTTTATTCTTTTTATTACCCTATTATATTAAAAGTTAATAATAATCTTAAATATAATTATAATCAATTTTATAAATAAGACTAATATTATGATAGTAATTTATATTACTAAGTAAAATTGTTAGATACTATAAATAGTATAGGAGGTATATTTGGAATAGGTAGGGGCGAAAGGTATAGAGGTCAAAGTAACTAAAACGGAACTAATATATTTTATATAGACGAAGGTACTAAGGACGGAAATTCTCTAACTCATGGAAGTAGTATTTTAATTAATGGAACTAATATAATTCCCAAAGGTCTAATTGGATTGTAAGCTTAACTATAGGGCTTATATAGAAGTAGTAGAATAAAATATGATTTTTCAAATAAATATATTCATAAAATTAATAGTAAAGATATAGGGTTACTCCTTTATTTAGGTTAGGGAAATATGTATTAAATATATTTATAGCGTTATTGTATATAGAGTTTTAATATTCTATTAATTAATTAAAACTTATAAAAAACTATAAAGGATAGTAATTAGGTTAGCGAAATACTAAATTAAATATTCAAAAATTATTACTAATGCGTATAAAATTACGCCGGTACAAAACCTAGAAATAGAAATATTTTATTTGTTATTCGATTTTTATTTTAATAAAAGGGTTCGAGCATTTAAAGAAAGGTTCATTTAAATAGACTAAGCCCAATTCATTTAGGGGATAGTAATTTAGGTTTCTAATTATATTTAAGTACAATAGTTTAGAGGTCGCCTACTTACTAATAAAATAGGAAGTAGTATAATTAAAATTCAGTAAGCTGAGTTATAAACGCTAATAAAGAAACTACTAGTAATAGTAATTAGTCCCCCTTCGGAATTAGGGACCCTATTATTACTATTATAAATCCTAAAATTAATAGCTACCGACCGGGAAGAATAGTTAGAAGATATAATAAATTAGACATAAGTATTATACTATAACTACTATCTAATAGTAGCAGTAACAAAATTAAGGCAATAGTATAAATTTACTATTATTAACCTTACCCTTAAATTTAGTAGAGAAGCTATTTAGTAATATATAGTTAATATAAAGAAGAAGAAAGGAAGACATTGAGAATTGGAAGAAAATATAAAAAAGTTATATTTATTAATTAAAGCGAAGAATTCCCTCTTTATTTAGCCTAGAATAGAAATTATTAATTTCTAAACTTTCCTCTACCGGAGGAAAATTCTAAATGCTTTAACCTCTATTTATACTTATAAATTCGAAAAAGAGACCTTCGTTTATATTATTCTGAATTAATTTAATACGGATATTAATTTTTAAATGAATTTAGAAAGTTGATTACTAATAAAGGAAGAATTCTAGGAATACTTAGACGATAGAGTTAAAGCCAAAAGGATTTTATTATAGGTATTAAAATTAGGAAGGTTAAGAGAATATTTTTTAATAATTAAATTAAAGGAGGAGTACTATAAAGAAATTGAGAGGTATTTCTAAGGACAAAGTAGAATAATAATAATATTAAAATAATAGGACGGGAACGGAGTGGAAATAATTATACTAATTATAGGAATTCTTTATATTATAATTATATTATTATTATTAGTCTTATAAACGCTAACTATTTACATAGTTCGCCCGGTGGGCATGCGGTGCTACTTCGCTTGTAGTCGGTGGGAAAAACCGTACTATAATAGCCGGATAAAAACCCTCTACTTCGCTCTCGCTAAGGCGCCGTATTAGCTCCGTACCTTCCCGTTTTCCTTCCTCTCAATATAACCTCACCGTTATAACCGAAGTTATAAACTTTTATTATATACGTAGCCGACTCTACCCCGACCAATCGCCGCCCTTTTCTTATTTCCTCGCCGTTACTTCCTTATAGTTAGTAGCCTTTCATTTTATTTTTCTTTAATTATATTATTGCAGGTTATTTAAATTTTCTATTAAGGAAACCTTGACCCGGCTCTCTCTTTCCTTCCCTCTTTTCTTCCTTGTACTACGCTACCGCCCCCGCTATATTATATTTATATTCTAACTGAATCTACCGCCGTCCTACATTTATATTTAATTTAAATTAGTATTACTATTACTATAATATACCGTATAAAAAACCTCTTAGCGCTACAAAGAAATTGCTTACTTCGAAGGTAATAGAGGCTGTAGCTCCCCCTAATAAATTAGAAAACAATACTATATTAAACGCTATAGTTTCTAATACCGGCCTTACTAATTCGCTTTATAACGCCCCTATTAAGCCTATTACTTTCGAGAAAATTAGGAAATATTTATTAAAAGAGACGCTAGAGAAGAAGAGTACTACTATAGGATACTTCTAACCTTCTAAATTTTATGAAAAGTATAACGTTTATATCTATAACTTATAGTATATTTTTCCTATGATTTATAATAATTTAATTGGTTTTTGAATTATTTTTAATCAAGTTTAATACCTTTAAAATCCTTATAAATTTCTATTTCGTTGCTATAGTATTCTTATATTTAATTCTTAAAGTAATCCGCCCTAATACCCCTTACTATAAATACTGGTTGTAGAAGAAGATTGAAGAGTATTTAAACGCTAAATTTATTCCCTTAATATATACTGTTACTATGTCTACTACGGCGCTACGTAGTTTTAATATAATTAAGGGTAATTTTAGGGTTTTTATTAGTAGGGTATAGGCTATAATTATTATATAGGTTACAACGGACTATACTAGCGCCGAACCTTCTTCTATTAGCGATTATCTGACTTCGGATTCTGTAATAGTAGTTAAACCTTTTAAATAAAGAGGAAGTTTATTTATATTCCTATCGATACTTCTACTAATCTTATTCTATTCTATAATAATATTACTATAATTTATTTCTATATTGTAAGGGTTAAGGAGTCTATCTATACTCTCTCTAATAAAATAATTTAATTACCAATAATATTCAATATATTAGTAAGGGTATAATAACGATCCGTACTAGGTAAAATAACTTTAATAATTACCTTTCTATTATAAATATTCGTGGAAGATATACTACTTAAACCGGAAACGCCGATTTCTAGTCGAGGAGTGCTCCAAAACGAAAACTAATAATAGCAATCGACTTAAGAAGGTCGTTTACGTCCCTTACAATATCCTACAACAAGCGTAGTAATAGCGTTATATTATTATTGCTGATGGCTATTAATAGTAGTACCCGTAGACTTGAAATTAGTATTTATAACCCGCTTATAGAAATTTTAATATATAATAATCCTAAAGCCGTACTTATTGTAAAGACTTTGGATAAAATGGAGGAAGATAATAGAATATTGAAGAAGTTTATTACTAGAGTAAATAGATTTTTAAATTATGATACTATTTTAATTAAGGACTATTACTAAGTTTAAGAATTATTTTTCGAATTTATAATAGAATACGTTAAAAAAAGTAGGTCTATGTAACCTAAGGCTAGTAAGGTTAGAACCGATTAGTTCATTACTAGGAAGGATTTTAATAATTTAAAAAAGGATATTCTAAAGGAGATTAAAAAAAGCGTTTAGGAGGTACCAAAGTATCAGGTTAATATTATAGCGAAAGTTAATTCAAATAAAATTAGTACTACCTTCTAATAATTATTTATTATTATTAAAAAATTTATTCCTTCAAACTTCGAATAGTAGTTTACGATTAAAGGAGCAATAATTACTGTTAAACTTATAAACCGTTCGAACGAAAATACGAAGATAACCCTAATTATATATTTAAATAAGAAAAAACCCGGCTTAATAATTTATATAATTATTAGAATACTAAAGACCGGAGACTATATAATTATATTTAATAAATTTATATATAATTAATACTAGTAAAATTAAATATAGGTTAAAGAAGTTTTCGGCTCTAACACTTTTATTACTATAAATATTATAAGTATATTAATTTGGGGTATACTTTAGAATAATTTTAATATTTATACTATAGTAGAAGCTATTTCGAATATAGTAAAGGAGAGAAACCCGAAGGTATTTATTATTAAAATTCAGTTATGAAACAAAAGGGACGGAGGGAATAAAAGCCTACTCCTTATAGAAGTCGCTACTATATTAGCAATATACTTCCTCTAGGATAACCTCTTCCTTTAGGATAATAGTATATATTTATACGAATTATTCCAAACTTCGAATAACGTTTAATAATACTTTAAATATTAGGAAATTAGATATATAGCGAGATCTTACTGTTAAAATAATATTTATACCTACTATAGCGAAATGAAATATAAAGGAGAATATTTTAACGAAGTAAATTATCTATTTAATATTAATAAATTATTTATTTATCGTAAACTATATAGGAAGAAAGGGTATTATACGTATAATTATGAGGAATGCCCTATTTTTTAGAAGGTAATTATAAAGGCGTCTATTGTATATATTGAAAGGCTATAGGCGTTCGCCCTCAATAAGAATTTAATTAGAAAGGTATTAGAATTAATAATAGAGATTATAAATAAAGGCGTCCTATTAAACCCCCTTTCTAACTTTTATATTATTATTACCCTAGAGAAATATATTAGAAGAGGTACGAAGAGGGGACGATTAAGGAAATTTATTAATTTATCCGTCTAATTAAAATTTATAACCCTATAAAGTCTAATAGATATATATTATATATATTTATAGGATACAGGGGGAAGCCGGTCGTATAGTAATAATAGTACCTATATAATTATAATCCCCCCTAGGGATATAACACCTTTATCCTCTTTTAGAGGATTAAATTAATTGTCTTATTCCCTATACTATAACTATAGCGCCTTATTAGTATAGGGTCCTTCTCCAGTTTTCTAAAGGGGAAAACCGTACGGTATTAAACACCGCCGGATGAAAACCCCCAGTTCTATCTCGGTTATAGTTCTCTACGCCGCTCCTACTTTACTTATAACTATAACGGTTCTCACCCACCCCTATAAAGAACTAATCTCGTCTTTCCTACCATTATATTATCCCAATATTAAAATAATAAGGATAATAGGAATAAAATTAGATTAAACGTACTATTTCCTTTACTATCTTTCTATTTTATTCTCTACCGCTCCTTCCTTCGCCTTCTCCCCGCTTCTCCGTCCTATCTTCCTATTTATTACTCTATTTCTCTACTTCCTTATCCCGTTTATAAATACTTCCTCCCCATTATTTACTCTATTACCCTACAAATCTACCTTTATGTATAATAATATAAGGACCCCCTTCTATTATTTATATAATCCCTTATATAATACCCCTTCTTAATTTTCCTTCTCCTTCTTTCCTATTATAACCTTTAATAAAATAGTTTCCTCTGGCTATTATTGCCCTAGTCCGATCAATTTAACTTCCAATATAAAGGGTCCCTCCTCTAATATATCCCTAGGCCCTATATCCCCCATAGTTTTACTTTTAAGGCTTATATTCCTTATTCGTACCCTTGATAACTTCTTTAATTATTATCTTCCCCCGAATTAATATAATTTCCTTCTTCGTCCTCTATAACCCTTATACTAATTTAACTAATATTATTCATAAAATTTCTTACCTCTACTATACTCTAAATCTTACCTCCGTCCTATATAGTAATAAGCCTAACTCCCCTAATAATTTTTATTAAATTATTACTAAAAAGATTTACTTTATTTTAATAATTAATAAATCTCTTATTTTCTATATTTCCTTTTTATTATTATTATTTAACTTCTATCCTAGCCGGTAGTACCTAGAACGTTATTTACTCCTATACCTATAAAATATATATATTAGATATTCCTATTAACCTTTATAATACCTATAATATTATTTAAGCAATAATTATTATTATAGTATTAAGTAGTTAAAATAGGTTGAAACGTAATTTAAATACCTTTATTTGTATTACTAATAATTTCGTCCGTTATTTATATATATATTTAAAATAGGACGAATTACCTACTAACTACGAATATCTTCCTTATATTATTAATTATAATATCGCTAACTTTTAGTAAAAAGGTTATTATAAGTTAATTATAAGGGATATTTATTATAATTATATCCCTTCCCTTCCTAGCGGTAGTACTATAAATTTAATTCGGATTATATCTAATTCTAATAGTAGTATTATTACTCTTATATATATTATGTCCGGCGGTAGTAATTTCGCTATTCTTATTCGTATAATTTTTAATTTGAATAATAATAGTTCTATTCCTAGTAGCCCTATAATTATTAATATTCCTAGCTGCCCCCTTATAAATAATAATTAGGTTTAGTAGTACTATAAAGTTATTACAAATTGAATTCGTATAATAGAGTTATTTAAGTAACTTTTTAAACGTAATTAAGTATTTATTAAATAGTATTTTTCAATTTTTACTATAGCTATAATTTAAATAACTCCTATAATTAGTATAATCATGTCTTTCCTATTCCTATCCTTTTATTCTAATATTATTAATATTCTATATTTTTCTTAAGAGTACCTTATAATCTCTTTATACTACTCCTCCTCTAATTTAATTACTAAATAATATTCTTTTAACCTCTCTAATTTTAACGCTTATAATAAAATTCTTTTAGTTTTAATTCCATTATTTAAAAACTCTTAAAATTCCTCTTTTATTAATAGCTAGGCTTCCGGATTATTTTAAAAGATAATATCCGTATCGAAGCAATACAAAACAATATAAATGAAAGTTTCCTTTTCGAACCTATAAATATAAATAGGGGTTAGGACGTCCAATACTTTCCTCCTATAGAGGAAGGCTTAAAGGCCGATAATTTCCGTCCTAATTTAAATAAGGAGGGAACTTTTTATTTTAGTTAATAAGTACAATTCTTCTTCGTCTTTTCCTAATTTTCAGTATCTTCCTTTCTTCTTCTTTATACCGACTATATATTACTAAATAGCCTCTCTACTAAATTTAAGAGTAAGGTTAATAATTGTAAATTTATATTATTATTTTAATTTTACTACCGCCGTTATTAAATAATAATTGTAGTATAATACCTATTCCTAATTCGTTGTATCTTTTAAGTATTCCTCTTAGTTAGTGGCTATTAATTTTAGAACTTATAATAATAGTAGCAGGGTCCCTAAATCCGGGGGGGGATTAACTACTATAACTAATAGTTTTTCTATCGGCGCTTATTCCTCGGCCTATTATATTTTAATTATATTATTCTCTAATCTATTAGTAGGTAGCCAACCTTTCGATTATTGTATTTAAATATAATTAAATACTTAAGCTATTATCCCCTGGAGGGGAGGTTGAGAGAGTACCGTTTGGCAGTCGAATTGGAGGAGGAGTAGTGTGAAGAGATTGCGAAGCACTCCTAAGAAGAATGCAGAATATTAACAACACTAGAACAAAAGGATAGGGACGGGGAGGAGACGATTGTGCTAATTACAGGAACTATTTAAGCCGCAGCTACAATAAGAACCGAAAAACACTATCTAACGAGCGCCTAATTGCGCCTAAGAAGCTACTTGAGTAGCTCCATTATACGAGCCTAATTTGCAATAACCTTATAGCGCTATTAGATTTAATTATTGTTTATAAGGGGGCGGCCAGGAGTGTTAATAACTATAGGGTTACTAGGAATAGAACTACTACTATTAGAATTAAAGATTATATAAATAGGAGTAGTAAAACTACTACCGCCGGATACGATACGCGTAGGAATAATAGCGCTACTATTAAAGTTGGATATAATCCGAACTAGGTTTATAGTACTACTGCCGGGAAGAGAAGGGATACAACTATAGCGAATATTTCTTATAATTAGTTTATAGTAACCCTTTTACTAGAAATTAGCAATATTATAATTAATAGTACAGGGAAAATATTTATAATTAGTAAATAGTTAGTTATATTCTAAATAAATATATATATAATAAGCGAAATTGTTAGCGGTACGAACGAAGATATTTAGGTTGCATTCGAACCTATTTTAATTATTTAATATTATAGTAATAGTTACCGCTTAAATAGCGGTGCAGGCGTTATATAAACCTATAGGAATATTTAATATATATATTTTGTAGGTATAGGAATAAGTAGCGTTTTAGGTACTACCGGTTAAAATAAAAGTTAAATAATAATAAAGAAAAGGAAATATAGAGAATAAAAGATTTATTAATTATTAAAATAAGGTAAATCTTTTTAGTAATAACTTTATAAAAGTTGTTAGGGGAGTTAGGCTTATTATTACGCGGAATAGAAGTGAGATTTAAAATATAGTAAAGGTAAGGAATTTTACGAATAATATTAATTAAATTAGTATAAAGGCTGAAGAGAACGAAGAAGAAGGAAGCTATATTAATTTAAAGGAGGATAATTATTAAGGAAGTTACAAAGGGTATAAATAAAGAACGTAAGCTCTAGAAATATAACTATAAGGGACGTAGGGCCCGGGGATACGTTAGGGGAGGGACTTTCTATATTGGAGGTTAAATTAATCGGGCTAGGGCAATAACGGCCAAAGGAAACTATTTTATTAGAAAATATAATAGGGAAGAAGGAAAAGAAGGATTAGGAAGGGGCGCTATATAGGGGATTATATAAATAAAGGAAGGGCGTCCTTATACTATTATAAATAGAGGTAAATCTATAGGGTAGTAGAGTAAATAATAGGAAGGAGGTATTTACAAACGGAATAAGGAGGTAGAAATGTAGAGTAATAGACGGAGAGATAGGACGGGGAAGTAAAAAGAAAATAAAAGAAGGAATAGTAGGGAATAAAATAAAAAGGTAGTAAAGGAAGTAGTACGCTTAGTTTAGTCCTATTCCTATTGTTTTTATTATTCTAATATTAGGATAATATAGCGGTGGGAGAAACGAAATTAATTCGTTGTAGCAGTAGGTAAGAACTGTTATAGCTATAAGTAAAGTAGGAGCGGCGTAGAGAACTACGACCGAAATAGAGCTAGGGGTTTTCATCCGGCGGTGTTTAACACCGTACGGTTTTCCCCTCTAGAGAATTGGAGAAGGACCCTATGCTAATAAGGCGCTATAGTTATAGTATAGGGAATAAGACTATTATTATTATTATCCCCCGGACGAACCGGGCTTAATTTATCCGGATGAACCTTTCTTTAAAAGTCCGGACCCTTTTATTAAAATAGAGGTTAAACGACGGATAAAATATTTCTATATTTAAATTTCTTATTAATATAATTTTATATACCTTAGTAATAACTTTTAAATATTTAATTTAATATTTCGCTAACCTAATTACAATCCTTTATAATTTCCTATAAATTTTAATTAATTAATAAAATACTAAGGCTCTATATATAATAATATTATAAATATATTTAATATATATTTCACTTACCTAAATAAAAGAGTAACCCTATATCTTCGCTACTAATCTTATAAATATATTTATTTAGATCGTTATTTTTTATTTCACTACTTCTATGTAAGCCCTATAATTAAACTTATAGTCCAGCCAAACCCTTAGGAATTATATTAATTCTATTAGTTAAAGTATAATATCCCCGAATTAAAGAATTTCCGTCCTTAGTACGTTCGTCCGTATAAAATATATTAGTTCCGTTTTAATTATTTCAAACTCTATACTTCTCGCCTCTATTTATTCTAAATATATTTCCTACGCTATTTACAATATCCGGCAATTCTCTTTAATAGTACGGACTACTGTTATAATATTAATATTATTTATAAAGCCGATTATAATTATATTTAAAATTATTATTAATTTTCGGTATAATAGAGTAATAAAGAGAATAAATAAAATAGAAGAAAGGGGGGAACTTTATAATACACTAGTAATAGTTATATAAAGGCGGGATGTTTCGTTATTAAAGAAGAAAGAACCTCTCCTACCGGTAACGAAATTCGCTACCTACTTAATAATTTATATTAGGAACTATATTTCCTATAGGGTATATAAAAGTTACTTATAATTAATTCTATTGAATACTCCTTTCAAATTTAAGAATATAAGGGACGTTACAACTCCGAATTTTTAAATTATATATACCGTATTAATAATTACCCGGATTATAAACTCTATTAAACAGTTTACCTAGTTGCTTATTTAGCCCTCTAGTAAGAAGTTAAATTCTTCGGCTACCTATATAAATCTCTTAACTATAAATACTTTAAGGATTTTTCCTATATTACTAAGTAGTAATATCAGTCTTTATATACCTATTAACTTTTATTAGGCGGCGCTTTTTCTAGGCTTCTTAAGGATAATTATTTTTATATCCTTAAACTACTATAGGAAGTAGCTAAATTAGAGGTTGGCGGATATTAAATATACTATAGCCTACCGGAATAGTTGCCTATATAATTTTAGAAATTTATTTAAGTACTAATTAACCTTAAGTGCTTTATTAAGCGCTATCCGGGAAAGTATATTCTAAATATCCTCTTTATTAATTAGTTCACTAATAATTATTAAGTTAACGCCCTTTAATAGTTCGGTTTAATCTAGTAAGTAATTTATTAGGATTTTTACCTTCGAGAAAAAATAGTTAGTAAGAATCTCGGCCTTATTATTATAGTATCCAATTTCTATTACCCTTTTATAGATTTGAAGGGTTAATAATTTAAATAGATTTATTAATCGGTAGCTTTAAGTTCGGGCCTATTATTCTAATCATTAAAATCGATTTAAATTCTTTAAAACTTTAGTAACGCTATTGTACTATATAGTTTATTAAACCTTCGTAATAATTTTCTTCTTTTTTATTATAACTTTAATAAATTCTTTTTAATTTAATATTATCTAATATTTGAATTATTCCTAATATATCTTCCGCGTTTCTTTTATAATTATTTTACATTTTAACGTCTACTAATTTACTCTCCTCCCTCGATTTTTCTTCTAATATAAAAGGAATTCCTCTATAATACTTATAAATTCTCTATCAAATCTACGAAAGGAGAATTCAAAGTCTTCTACTATATTAATCCTTTCTAGGACCGATATCCGTTTCTCTAATACCTCCTTTACTTTTTCTATATTTATAAGATTTTAATTATATCCTCTTTCTTCTTCAATTTTTTTATTTTTTCTTCCTACTTAAATTTAAGTTTTTGAAGGGTAATAGTCCGAACCGGTTTATTCGTACTACTATATTCCCTAATATTTAATTTCTACCCCGGGTAATAACTATATATAATTAATTATTCTATCCCTCTCCCCTTATATTATATTTTTGAATTTAATTAATTTACTATAGTAGGTAAATAGATTAAATCTTTAGCGTTATACCTATATAAGGAGGTGAATAGCCCCCGGGCTAATCCTATTCTCTAAATTCTAATTAGAATAATAAAGGTTAAAATTTTTAATAGTAACTAAATTTCCCGTCGGAGGTTTAACTTTAATAAATTTAAAGAGTAGTAACCCTTATTAATATTTTAGTATTCCTTACGTAAGGATAGGAGAGTAGATAGAATAAACAGTTATTAAATCTTTTAAATTTTTAAATATAATTATAGTCCAATCCTTTCCGGTTTAGAAATTTAAATCCTTCAAATTCTATTTTTTATTTATATATATTACCGCCCTTCCCTTCTCCGAACAATCAACCCTAAAATACCTTCCGCCTCTAGGATAATAAATATCCCTATTTAAATTTCTACTTAACTCTTAAATTACTATAATATTATAATTCTCTTTTTATTCGAATAAAAGTTTTCCCCTCTTATACAACTTCCCTACGTTCTAATAGAGTATTTTTAATTAAATTATTAATTATTTTAA
>NC_026506.1:2874035-2876311 GCF_000182925.2 Neurospora crassa OR74A
GATAATTTACTTTACTAAAATAGTCTCCTTTATATTTAATTTCAGTATAGTAGGCGCAAATATTATCTTAATAGTAGAATTCTATTATATATCCAATTTCCTAATATTCAAAATATTATTAAATATTATTTGAAGTTTAAAATAGTTCGTATAGGTATATACTACTATCCTAGAGAAAGAAATTATCCTAGAGGAAATATACTACTAATATAATAGTAACTTCTATAAGGAATAAGCCTCTATTCTCCCTATCCCTTCTCTTCTATAGCCGAACTTTAATAATAGATACCTCCAAATTCCTCTCTTTTACTATATTCGAAATAACTTCTACTATAGTATAATTATTAATATTATCCTAAGACACGCCCCGAACTAATACACCTATAGTATTTATAGTAATAAAAATATTAGGGCCGAAAACTTCTTTAACCTATATTTAGTTTCACTAATATTAAATATATATAAGCTTATTAAATATAATTATATAATTTCTAATTATTAATATCTTAATAACTATATAAATTACTAAGCCGGGTTTCTTCTTACTTAAGTAAATAATTAGGGTCGTCTTCGTATTTTCATTCAAATAATTTATAAATTTAATAATAATCGTCGCTCCCTTAATAATGAACTACTACTTGAAATGAAAAGGAATAAACTTTTGTTAATACTAAATAATTATTAGAAGGTAGTACCAATTTTATTCGGGTCAATTTTCACTATAATATTAGCCTAATACTTTAATATTCTTTAAATACTTTTTTTAATTTCTTTTAAAATATCCTTCTTTAGGTCGTCGAAATCCTTCTTAATAACAAACTAATCAGTTCCAACCTTACTAACCTCGGGTTATATAGACCTACTTTTTCTAATATATATTTTTACAAATTCGAAAAGTAATTCTCGAACTTAATAATAATTTTTAATTAAAATAGTATTATAGTCTATAAATTTATTTATTCTAAAATTAATTTCTTTAATATTTTATTATCTTTATCCGTTTTATCTAAGGTTTTCGTAATAAGTACGGCTTCGGGATCGTTACATACTGAGATTTCCTCGAGCGGGTTGTAAACACTATTTTCAAATCTACAAACACCGCTATCGATAACTATCGGTAACAATAATATAACGTTATCACTATATTTATTGTAGGATATTATAAGGGACGTAAACGACCCTCCTAAGTCGATTGCCGTTATTAGTTTTCGTTTTGGAGTACTCCTCGATTAGAAATCGGCGTTTCCGGTTTTAAAGCAGTTTTTTCTTTTAGAGGATTAGATAGAACTTTATCTTAAGGTAATTAATAATTTAATTAAAAATATTGTATTAGAATATAGGGAAGTTATATAAAAGGGGAAATTTTTTATTCGAATAAGAGGATACTTATAATATTATAGCAATTTAGGAGTTAGGTAGAAATTCAAATAGGGATATTTATTATCCTAGAGGCGGGAGATATTTTAGGGTTGATTATTTAGAAAAGGGGAGGGTAGTAATATATATAAATAAGAAATGGAACTTAAAGGATTTAGATTTTTAAGCCGGAAGGGATTGGACTATAATTATATTTAAGAATTTAAAGGATTTAACGACCGTCTATTCTATTTACTCTCCTATTTTTATATAAGAAATATTAAAATATTAATAGGGGTTATTACTCTTCGAATTTATTGAAGCCGGACCCCCGACGGGAAATTTAGTTATAATTAGAAATTTTAATTCTATTATTCTACTTAGGCTTTAGGGAATAGGATTAGTTTAGGGGCTATTCGCTTCCTTATATAAGTATAACGTTAGAAATATAATTTATTTACCCCCTATAGTAAATTAATTAGATTCGAAAATATAATACGAAGAGAGAGAGATAGAATAATTAATTATATATAATTATTACTTGGGGTTGAGGCCGAATATTAGGGAGCGTAGTGGTACGAATAAACCGGTTCGGACTATTACTTTTAAAACATTCAAATTTAAGTAAGAAGAAAAAATAAAAAAATTAAAGAAGAAGGAGGATATAATTAAAATCTTATAAATATAAAGAAGGTAAAGGAAGCGTTAGAGAAACGGATATTAGTCTCGAAAAGGATTATTATAGTAGAGGACTTTAAGTTTGCTTTTTATAAATTCGATAGAAAATTTATAAGTATTGTAAAAGAATTTGTTTTATATTAGAAGAAAAGTTAAAGAAGGAGAGTAAATAAGTAAATATTAAAATATAAAATAATTACGAAAGAAGTATAATAATTATTTTAGGAGTAATTTAAATACTA